>NC_051160.1:141437993-141458960 GCF_013339745.2 Dermacentor silvarum | reverse complement strand
ACAAGTGCTGCACGTGGTCTCGATGAGCTCATTTTAACCACGCTAAAAACCATATTTTCCTATCATCCGACCTTTTACCTGTTTCTTTTTAATCAGTGCTTAAATTTATCCCATTGGCGCAAAGGTCGTATTATTTTCATTGCTAAACCTAACCGCCCTCCCGACTCTCCTACTTCTTATCGCCCTATCGTTATGAATTCTTACTGGCAAAATATTAGAACGTTTACCAAATTCCTCCCTTATTGCTTTCTCTATTCCAACAACGTCATTCATAAGAATCAATTGGGCTTTATCCACGGGAAAAGTGCGCCCATGCTTTATATCGGCTCAGGAAAAGTCTGGACACCTTCAAGGATATAAACTACATGCCATCCTCATTTCATTAAACCAAAGGATGCTTTTGACGACGTTTGGCACCCAGTGATTCTCCACTTTTAACGTTCGCAGAACTGCCTACATTATTTGTATCACCTCACCTACACAACCGCACAGTCACTTCCCTTTCGAATGCCGTGAGGTATCCGCCGACCCTACCCAGGGCAGCCCCCAAGGTTGCCGATTAGCCCTCGTCTTTGGAACATTGTGATACATGGTATAGGGACCGAGGCTACGTCCACTATAACAATGTCCGCGAGCGAAAGAACAAGGAACCATTCAGGCCGATGGCAGGAGCAGAAGAAAGGACATTTTTTCTTGTTCTATTTTACTAACCTCGCAGCACGAGAGACGAGGTGCATGCACATGCACCTGAGCGCGCCATAAATAAAAGGCGGCGATGACGATGGCCGCTAGACGCGGTTACTGGTTTCATTCAGACGTGTTCGCCCAGGCATATGCCGACGAAACTGTCATGTGCCGCTAACCGTTTAGAATTGGAATCGGTGGCCTCGACTACTCTTAATCTCATTTCCGATTGAGTCCCCAGAACTACGGTCACCATTAGTACCGAGAAATCGTGTTTCTCTACTTCCCAAACAGTCTTTTATCTCCTGCCTCACGCATCCGCCAACCCGTTCGCATTAATGATACCACAATAACGTGGCAGTCCAAAATTAAAATTCTGGGCATTGACACAAACTACCGTCGAACCAAATCAGATCTCCTATTTTCGCGTCTCCTCCTCTTTCTCAGGATGCTCTATTCGTTGTCTTCATCTGGTATCCCTCTCATCTATAATCAGGTTCTTTTTCCTTCCTTAACCTACGCATTCCCTGTCTGGTGGCCGACTTTGCCCACATCTCAAATCGAACTCAAAATTACTTTTATTCAACGTACTCTCTCACTATCAATAACTGGTCCATTTCCCACGATGCGAACATCGTCTCTGCAATTCATGGCTAATACCCGTCCGGTTCCTGAAGAATTAGATCGGTTGAACGCCCAGTTATCGTCAAAGGCCTCAATTTCTATGGCCCGACCACATACAATTAATTAGACGTGCAGTAGCACCCGTTAATTTCTTGGTATATTCACCCCAGTCATAAGCACCGCTTCATTTTTAACCGCCTTCCACTCAATCAGGTTCACTCGGTAACAACCCTTCCTCTTTTACTACTAATTCCGCCGGTTCAGCTTTCCTGCTCTTTAAACCACGTGGCTATATTACAAAAGTCGGCAGATACAGAATCATTGGCGCCACCAGCGCTTATTCTACAGAGACGATCGCGCTATTAAAAGCACGTGTATATATCCGCACTTTACCTCAAAACACCCCATTTGCCTATGTTTACTTACCGCGATAGCTAATATAACTACAACCAATGCCTATGTACACGAAATCAAACACCTGCTCATCTCCGCATAGGGGTGTCGACAGAAATGAGCTTGCCGACCACATTGCCAATCCACTGCTTCCACAGATATATACCGTTTCAATCTTGCTACTCCCTCAAAAAAAAAAAAAAAAAGCGCGCCACATTCTACGCTCAGTAGAGCGTGGCTTGGACGCGCGTTAACTCCGATACTAAATGTTCAAATGGGTTCCGACTATTAATAGCATGCCTCCCTTTACCCGCCCGAATACCCCATCGCCCATCTCATCGCAGCTCACGCCCGGTTGCCCTTTTCAATCTTTCACCTCACAGTAATTGTGCATGTGGTACAACGTGTACTGACATGCCACATGTATATAATGAATGATACTTAGTAGCGCAAAAACTCGAAATAAAACAGTGGGATGCGAGAGGAAAGACGAACGCTACAGAAGGATATGACCGCGCACTTGTCTGCGCATTGCAGGTCTTGTCCCGGCTGTGAACCACTGTTCTTTAATGTCAGGATCCCAGGCAAAAGCAAGAACAAAGCCGCTCGTGAACTGTTAGAGGCCTACTACATCCAAATCAATGGTCTAGCCTGCGTGAGTCAAACGACTGTTACGCTTTATGATTCGGAAATGAGATTGCTAAGCATGTAAATGTCACCACACTGCCTTCAGCTGACTGACGCCCTTCGTGTGTTTTGTGCGTTTGCGCATGCGCATGTTTATGTATATTGACACGTATACATGTTTATCTTTCACCGGTGGCCGCCTTCCACCGGCTAACAAATGTTTAACGTTACCGCTCGGCGCAGGACGCGGAATCTTCTCGAACATTATCGATGCTTCTATCCGTCGTCTGTGGTCACCGACGCTCATGTAATCTGATTGTATGAGCGACGCGAATTGTCTAGAACTTTCCAGAAGACACGCGGGCACGAGGGATTAATCTGGAACCTTCGATGACTCGCGTATAAAAGCCGACGCGTTTCGCCGCAGATCAGATTTCGACGACCGCCGACTGTGTTCGCCGCTGTCGTTGTGCTTTGAGTGTAGCTTTCGTTTGTGGGCACAGTCTCGCCAAATAAAGAATCAGTTTCGTCATACTCAGTTTTTTGACTGTTTACTTCAGCGTCACTACTACGTAACATTTGGTGGAGGTGCTAGTGCGTTCATGCAACGAACGCCCCCGCAAAGCCGTGATCGAAGCCCGGAGGACAACACCAGCGTCGCCAATGACCAGCGAGCTAGCCGCAGGCAGCAAGGACTTCTGCCGGAATACGAACTTCTTCCCGAGAAGACCACAGACTACTGTTTCGGAGGCCACAACGATCGAGAAGACGCTTGAAATGCCCGCCAGGCAGTACAAGCGCCGTGCGCTGACAAACTACGCCGCAGCTCAAGCGCTAGGCGCGGACGACCTGCGGTTGACGATCAGAGCGGTCGTGCGGGAAGAACTGCAGAAGTTATGCCCAAAGTCGCAGCCACAGGTGGCCTCGATCGCTGACATAGTTAAAGAAGAGATTCAGTGGTCACTGGAAGTGCCAGAAGCTTCGGCGTCGCCTCAACCACAGCCGCAAGCGATGACCTACACCGCCGTCGCCCGCCGTCAAGGACCCCCTCCGCGCTCGCGCCAGGGCCCCGTAACGCCGCAGTTCCGTCGTCCACAGCCGCCGCCGCCAGCATGCCTGCCCGTCGCCCAACGCAGCTACCAGAGGAAGGCGGACATTTGGTGCGCCCCCGACCACCACCCGCTCTGCTATCACTGCGGGGAAGCCGGCCATGTCTACAACCGATGCCCATACCGCGAGATGGGCCTGCGAGGGTTCGCCGTCAACACGCCACGTCCACAGCTTGGCGAGCGAGCGCGCGACATCGCCGACTACCTCGCCGGAGCACAGTGGCAACCACGACGATCCTCACGCTCGCCGTCACCAGGACGTTACCTGTCGCCGCAGCGCTGACCATACATTGGCCAAGCCCGGGGCCCGTCCGTGATCCCCTATCCGGGAAACTAAAAACAGCAACTGATGGAGGTGCGGTTGCTGTACGACGCAATGTTGAAGATCATCCGCCGCCGCCGACGACGACGATTAGAGAATCTTCACGACGAGATATTGGCACGCCGCCTGGCAAGAGCCTTGACGACAACACTTCGCCGCCGCAAGAAGACCTGCCGACGCGACGTACCAGATGCGGAGCAAGCCGATGCAGCCGTGATCCGACGCCACGACTTAACCGCAAGGCCAGACGACGGTCTACCGACCTACACGTGCTAATCGATGGTCACAACTTCACCGCTCTCGTGGACACTGGAGCTGACTATTCTGTCTTCAGTGGCCCGTTCGCCACTAAGTTGACGAAGGTGAAAACGGCCTGGCAAGTACTCGATATCCGGACAGCGGGAGGCCACCTAATAACGCCGGCTGGAATCTGTACAGCGCGAGTCACGTTTAACAACCGCACTTACCCGGCGAGTTTCGTAATCCTACAGCAATGCTTCAGGGATGTCATCCTAGGCATGGACTTTCTAAACCAACACGGTGCAGTCATCGACTTAAGGTCCCAGTCGATAACGCTTTCAACGCACACAGCGATACCACCGGATACAAACATCAGTTATCATGCCTTGACTGTGCTTGAAGAAATCTTCCGCCTCGCTCCAGCATGAAGATTTCCGTCGGTACCGAAGTGCCTGCAGACATGGAGCTAGACCGTGAACTTTGCGTCGCTAGAGGCATAGCTGAGCTACTTGAAGGGAAAGCAAGAGTGATGCTCACGAACTTCAGCCACGAATACAAGCACATTAACAAAGGCACCACGGTCGCCTACATCGACGAAATAGTACAAGCCAGCAGTGCTTTCGCCTTCGCGGATTCTAGCGCACCTGCAACGACGACTGTAGTACTTGAACCAGCTTTCGACGTCAATCAGAACCTTCCCAGGCATAAGGAAGAACAGCTAAAAGCCCTGCTCCTGCAATACAGGGACTGCTTCTCGTCGTCGTCAAAAATTCGACACACCCCTATCGCCAAGCACCGCATGATAACCGACGAATATGTCCGCCCACTGCTACAGAGCCCGTACCGAGTTTCGGCGCGTGAACGCGAGGCCATAAGGCAACAAGCCGACGAAATGCTACGCGACGACATCATCCAGCCGTCCAAGAGTTCGTGGGCGTCCCCCGTGGTGTTAGTGAAGAAGAAGGATGGAACCCTACGTTAATGCGTTGATTATCGTCGCCTCGTAGGGTTATCGTAGGGTTACAGAATGAATACCAAGGGAAGCGCAGTCGAGGTCGGTGGAAAACCAGATGGGGAGATCAAGTTAGGAAATTCGCAGGCGCAAGTTGGAATACGCTAGCGCAAAACAGGGGTAATTGGAGATCGCAAGGAGATGCATTCGTCCTGCAGTGGACATAAAATATAGGCTGATGATGATGATGATGATCGTCGCCTCAACAAAATCATAAAGTACGTATACCATCTCCCACGGATAGACGACGCCTAGGATCGACTTTACAACGCAAAGTATTTTCATCGATGAACCTCAAAATCGGCATCTGGCGAATTGAAGTCGACGAGAGGGACCGGGAGAAAACTGCCTTTATAACACCAGGCGGACTGTTTGAGTTCAAGGTCATGCCGTTTGGCCTTTGGCTCGGCATCTGCGACTTTCTAACGCATCATGGATGTAGTGCTGGCAGGCTTGAAGGGGCAGATTGGCCTCGTCTACTTGGACGACGTCGTTGTGTTTGCCTCAAGCTTCGAAGAACACCTCCGGCGCCCTGAAACAGTTTTCAAGCAATCAAGACCTCCGGGCTTACGTTGAAGCCAGAAAAGTGCCGCTTCGCAAACGAGGAGCTCTTGTTTTTGGGCCACGTCATCAACAAGTCTGGAGTGCGCCCCGACCCTCAGAAAACTGCGGCCATCTCCAACTTTCCTCCGCCCGCTAACAAGAAGGCACTGCGTATATTTCTTGGACTGTGCGCCTACTACAGGGGCTTCGTCAAGGACTTTTCACGGTTCGCCGAGCCATTGAGGTACCTCACGAAGGCCGACGTCCAGTTCAAGTGGGAGACGCCGCAAGTCGAAGCACTTGAAGAACTGAAGCGACGCCTGCAATAGCCGCCAATACTTGCGGATTTCGACGAAAACGATGATACCGAAATCCACACCGACGCAAGCAGCGTAGGAATCGGCGCCGTGCTTGTGGAGAGGACTGACGGACTAGAAAGGGTTGTAAGTTACGCTATCCTGTCACTGTCGAAGGCGGAAGCAAATTATTCCACCACAGAAAAGGAGTGCCTCGACGTCGCCTGGGATACGTCGAAGTTTAGCAGGCCCTTCAAAATTGTGAGCGACCACCACGCCATGTGTTGGCTAGCTAACTTGAAGGATCCTTCAGGTCGCCTCGCACGATGAAGTCTGAGACTTCAGGCGTTCGACATCACCGTCGTTTACAGGTCCGGGCGAAAGCACTCTGACGCCGACTGCTTGTCTCGCGCCCCCGTCGAACCCCCACCACAGGACGACGAGGATGACGACACTTTCTTGGGACCCATCAGTTCCGACGAGTTCGCCGAACAACAGCGAGCCGACCCAGAACTAAGGAGCCTTGTAGACTACCTGGAAGGCAAGACCGTCGTTGTGCCGAAGCTGTTCAGGCGAGGATTGGCGTCGTTTTTCTTGCAAAACGACATTATCCCAAAGATCTTCTCGCCACTCCGAGCCGACTACCTCCTCGTGGTACCTTCAGCATTGCGCCCAGAGGTTCTGCAAGCTCTTCATGACGACCCAACGGCTAGACACCTCGGTTTTTCCCGCACGCTCGCGAGGATACAAGAAAAGTACTCCTGGCCTCGCCTCATTGCTGACGTCGCCCATTACGTAAAGACAGCGACGCAAAACACCGCCGACAAGGTCAGCCGGACTTCTACAGCCGATCGAACCACCTCGCCGACCGTTCCAGCAGATCGGGATGGACTTACTGGGGCCGCCTTTCCCGACGTCGACGTCCGGGAATAAATGGATCGTCCTAGCTACAGACTACCTCACCCGCTACGCCGAAACAAAAGCCTTGCCCAAAGGCAGTGCCACCGAGGTAACTAGAATATTCGTTGAGAACATCCTCCTGCGCCACGGTGCCGCAGAAGTCCTCATCACCGACAGTGGTACGGACTTTACGGCAGATCTAACTCAAGGCATCCTTCGATACAGCCAGACAAGCCATCGCCGGACCACCACCTACCACCCGCAGACGAATGGCCTCACCGAGCGCCTAAATAAGACCATCGCCGACATGCTGGCAATGTACGTCGACGTCTAGCAGAAAGCGTGGGATGCCATCCTTCCGTACGTGACCTTCGCATACAACACGGCCGCATAAGAAACGACGCACATGGCGCCGTTCAACCTGGTTTACGGAAGGAAACCGGCAACGACGCTTGACGCCATGCTACCGGATGTCACCGACGTAGAAAATCTCGACGTTGTCACCTATTTGCAGCGTGCCGAAGAAGGTCGACAGCTCGCCCGCCTGCGCATCAAGAACCAGCAGAGGACCGACAGCCGGCACTACAATCTTCGACGATGCTACGTCGAGTACCGGATCGGCGACCGTGTTTGGGTCTGGACTCCGATATGCCGACGAGGACTTAGCGATAAACTGTTACGACGCTATTTAGGGCCCTAGAAGATTATCCGACGGATTGCCGCACTGGACTATGACGTCATGCCAGACGGCATTTCGCAATCACAGCGGCGCCGCGCACTACCTGACGTCATCCACGTGGTGCGGCTTAAGCCTTTCTACGCCCGCTCACGAACATGGGGACTTTGTTACTTTTAGAGCACTGCACGGGCCGATTTTTGCGGCCGTTTTTACATTGGGCGGCCCGCCCGAGCCCGATCAAAACTTTTATGGCGAGACCCGGGCCCATCCCGGGCCCGGAAATAATCTACGTTACCCGCCCGGCCCGGCCCGCCACCCCTTTACCTTAAGCCCAAGCCCGGCCCGAGCCCGGCTCGAAACCGGCCCGAACCCGGCCCGAGACTGAAAAATACATGCTTTTCAGTGTTGAGAAGCCCGAGAATAACTCGCAGAAAGCCCAAGCCCGGCCCGGGCCCGCGTCAAAAAACCCGAGCCCGGCCCGGGCCCGGGTCAAAAAGCACACGCCGTGGCCGAGCCCGGCCTGAGCCCGTGAACAAACTGCTCTACCCGGCCCGGGCCGGGCCGGGCCCGGGCTTTCGGGTAAGCCCGAGCCCGTGCAGTGCTCTAGTTGCTTTGTTGTTGTTGTTGTTTTTCTTTATTATGCGGGGTTTTATTTTCACTTTTGGGTTTGTTTCTAGCATCGTGACGATGTTTTTTAAGGGGAGGGTATTGCCACGTGTACTTGTTTATCTTTCACCGGCTAACAAATGTTTACCATGGAGAAAGGAATTCAACAGGAGCGGACACTCCCATAGAGCCCAGCGGCCGAATTGACTGCAGCCGGCCAAGCCGTCGGCATCAATCACTTCCGTTTTCGGTTTTGGGCGCGCGCATTTTGAACGCTAGCTAGCACGCCGGCTGCGTATTTTTTCTTTTTTGCCCGACCACGCACGGTCTTCGTGCGGAATCAGTTTATTATTTGGTAAAACTGATTGCGAACGATCTTGTCAAGTCCCATCGAATCTGTGCCACGGGCAATTTCACAAAGTAGACACAAGACTCCTTGTGAAATCAGGAAATATGATTTTGCTTTATATAAAAGCTCGTTCCGCGCTTTTTGTGCGTTCATCCAACGTTGTGACCCCAGGTAAGCAGTATTTCCCGTATGAAGCTCCATCGGACGGCATCAGCTGAAGAAAGTAAATTACAAACATGTTACATTTACAAGCATGTAACAACATGTTACAAGCATGTGTAATTTGGTATTTAGATGTAGGAATACTGCGTGTGGAGGCGAAACGTGCGAAAACGCTGAATTGGCGGCATTACGAACAGCAGCAATTCGCTTTTACATACATGGCGTAGAAAATACCCGACTCATCCCAAACAATACCATAAAATATAAAAACTTTGATTTACAAGCATTCCCCCATTTCGGGGCATTATTTCCTGCACTTCAGCAGCACAAATACACGGGTGACTTCGCGTTTCCATAACTTGGCCTCGAGCGACGCTGCGGTACGCTATATACAGAGAAACGGACGCAACAGATGCTCCCAGCCGGACCATGCTAGACGTTCGCAGAATGCCTTCTACCCGCACTCAAGACAAATGCGTGGGTGCAAAGCCTGTTTTCAGTCCTTTAGAAGACGGAATTTTCGAATTACAAGTTACTGATATGTTCCTCGGCATTATCTTTCGCGCGTTCTGCCGGAGCCAGCAACACACTCCCATGTTATCTGGCACAAAAGAGCGCGTAATCCAAGCGCGCGCCGCGTGTCACGCAAGCCAGCGAAAGAACACGCCGGCCCCGCGGCAACTTCAACAGAGGTAAAGTGTTCTAGAAAGGGGTAGTGGGCTGACAGAGGGCCGCGCACTGACGCAGTTTGTGTCTCACTCGTGAGATGGCGCCACCGTCATCTTCCATGTAAGCGACCGCGCTGCTGCCCTCCGCGCGAACGTTAATTAGCCACCGCTTCAAGCACAAACTGATGAGCAATTCATCGGCATTTTCTTTCTATTTTTGCATGAGCGAATTCTTGCTTTGGTCATTGTTCTGGCGTCCGTGATCAGCGGGAGCAGAGTGCAAGGCATGCTGTAAACCACGAGTTTTGTGTTGCGGTAGTGAGCTGTCACTTCGAATATAAAATACACATCTCGCGGTTGTACTGCCTTTAGAGCAAGCAGATTGAGTATCTCCATGTCCAATGACTTAATAATAAACAATAAGGTGGCACGATAACTGCTCATTTCTCCATGAATATGCTAGCATTTATATCCATTAGCAGCTTATGCGAGGTCATGCTCTTATTAAATAAAACTGTATTATGACAATCTTGAGCATCTTACGTCCTCTCGAGTGTTATATTGTCCTAAATACTAAAAATTTCAGACTCGGGCAGCACACCTTGCGGAGAGAAATATATGAATAGGGGTACATTGCAGGAAAGGCTGTCATATGGTGTCAAAAGCTTGCCCAAGAAATTTGAGAACGACGATATTATAGTGAGACTAGGCGCCTCATATGTAATCTGATTTTACCACAGTAAACTTGACACCTTACATGCTGTGAATTACGTTTATGGCGGAAATTGTGAGCAAAACACTGCTATCTGCGGCTGCGCAAAATTCAGTTCGCAATTCTGCTGACACTAATATATCCTAAATGTTAATTTGCATTCCTTTCTACAGAACTATTTGTGTGCACTCACTTTTATTTGGGTGACGGAATGTGCAGTGAAGATGTGGAAAGGGGAAGACACCAAGTGTTGCATGAAAAATATTGAAAAGTTTATTTGGTGAAACACTGCAATGCTCTTAATTCCACAAAAGGCATGCTCATTAATCAATCACTTTCATTCAAAAGAGGAGACGGCAAAAAGCTGAAACAGTTTGAAGAGGGTCTTGCCCCCTTTTACAGTCAACAGTACGTGTGGTGTACGGTATCTTTCCTAAAACAGCCTAATTAAACCTTCTAGTACACTTTCTCCTAATACACGTTCCAAAAATATTCGCAAATAATAAACAAATAAAAAAAAGCGCAAACAATATCAGTAGCATATTGGCATAGCACATATTCAAGATTGGGTTTATAAAAACACATATGAATGCTGAACACATTATTCATACAATAAATAAAGACACTGAATAAGTAGAAATACTAGCAAAAGTGACCGATAAGCGGCACATACATTGGGTTTGCGTATTAGACACACTTTGACATTCAGATAACACATGCATTTTTATTCAGATACACTGATGCTCTGGCAGGTCATCTTAATTGCAGTGTTTGTGCTACATAAAGGCTTAAAGTCATCGTTGATGAGTACATTAAGCAGAGAGGGCACTTATAGTCAACAATTTCTTGCTTTAATATGCACAGGGAGTGGGAAAATGCCATTTTGTTTTGTCTTGTTTCCCAAATATACTGTTATTTTCTTGTATTCGGGCCAGTCAACTAGCAACAGAATGTTTACAGTTCAGAAAGGATATATAGCTAAATTTTAACCTATACTTATACAATGCAAACACAGGAACAACATTAAATTTTAAAAAGAGATGCTTTGTCGTGCAGAAAAAAAAAACTTAAGAGCAGCGGCTTATCTTCAAGTGCTTTGCCTTTTGACGTTTGCCTGCTTTGTCTACATTTAGCCCCTTAATGTACAAATGAAGTCGTGTAATAACATAGAAGTGTATTATTTTTTTGAGAGAGAGTCGAGGCATGGCTTGAGCAACCAACGTCTTGCCAAAGCCTGGCTTTCACAACTGTCAGCACATCTAAAATGCTGTCTTCGTGGAGTTCTTCACAGGAGAAGCAGCCCGTGAACAAGTTTTACGACAAATCTGCGAAATTATTTACAACCATGAGAACTGAGAAATGAAACGTATCGATGAAACAACGCTCAGCGGAAAGCCTGCAGTGACGACGAAACGGCAGCACGGCGAGGGCTTCCATGATCATGATGATTTATTGGCATCCCCATTGATGCTGACGGCAGCGCCGCCACACGGGCCCTCGGGGAAACAGAAGCTCGTTGACATTTCTAGTGACGCGGCAACGTACGCCCTCTCCAGGAGAGTGAGCCCACTACCCCCTTCTAGAACACTTTAACAGAGGGGGAGAGCGCATACGCCTCAAGCAACAACGCTAACGGCGCCGAAACGTCTGGAAGAGACTCGTCGAAGCGACGTTAACCGGAGAGAGAAAGAGAGAGAGAGAGAGAGCACACGTGCGCGCCGAGACATCTTCTCACCCGGCGAGTCGACAGACATTACTACCGCGTGAGCATACACTAACAGGATGAGTCATCACCCCCCCTCGAGAATGCTCCGACAGCGGCGGCCGAAGGAACGAGAAAAGCCTCGAAGGTTCCCAAGCTTTGGCCATGCTACGAGATCACCACACCGGTAAGAATGTTCGAGAACGCCTGTGGAAGCTATATAACCGCCGTGCGAGAATCGTTTAGTGGAATACAGGAATTCAAGGAGTTCAGGAGTTCAGTCCGCACCGTTGAAGTGATGTAACGTGAAGACCGAGCGTCTGCGGAAGAAGGGGATTGCCCGGCAAGCTAGTCGACGAGTTCATCGGGCGTCTGCATTTCCGGAAGAAGTTCTTTCTTCGGGATTTGCCCGAGCTACGCCGAGATCGTCTGACTCCAAGACAAGACCTGCACGGTGAATACGATTGGACACTTAGTGTTCCTATTCCTTTTTGTGATTTACGTGTTGGACTCTTAGTGCTTGTCGTTAATTATTTTCTTGTAGTTCTTAATACCCATCTGATTTGTATTGTGTTGTGTCTAGCCTAATTGTGCAAGTGTGTGTGTAACTGCCTTATGTGAAGAATATATTTTGTTGTGTTTTGACAACTCTGGGCTCTGACTCGGTCTTTGGACAGCAACCGGCGTTCGCTGGCGCACCAGGGGGCCCATTCTTAATTGTCCTTGCTTTCGTGGGACTATTTTCGGAAGCTGATAATTCGGCTTTGGAATTTGGTCCGGCGTCTGCGCCTCGTTCACGGGGTCTGT
This sequence comes from Dermacentor silvarum, assembly GCF_013339745.2. Taxonomy (NCBI): domain Eukaryota; kingdom Metazoa; phylum Arthropoda; class Arachnida; order Ixodida; family Ixodidae; genus Dermacentor; species Dermacentor silvarum. Next base: position 141,446,525 of record NC_051160.1, on the reverse strand, counting down.
GACATTATCACTCTTGGCAATCGCCCATCGCGTTTTCGACAGGCGTGAGTACTGAAAGAAGGTATAAGTTGTTTCTGGGCCACAAAAAACGTCACAAACTTGTCCCTCTAATGGTATCTTCGGCTGGTCGCATCGATCCCCCGAAGCAGAGTCGTGCATATCCGGCGTTCCCCGAACTCGGAGGTAGAGGACAAGTGCGCAAGCCGAACGTGTGACTCGCTCTCGGAGGAGGAAATGGCAGATGCGAAACCACGTGACTACTGATCACGTCGGATGTTTCGCCTATTGAAAGCTAAACCGGCGGATGCGCCTGTGGTACAGTGTACTAGAATTGGGATTCTAGTACGCTGTACCGGTGGGACGACCGTTCGTTGAGACGCCAGCATGCTGTGGCCTAGGTTGCCTAGGCTATGGTGGACCGTCGCCAAGAACGGCGACGCTGTGCTGTGATGACGTTGCTGGAAACGCTCTGATCTCGACGACTGCTCCGACGACAGGGCGCGGAGCGCCTCAGAGCGCTCGAAGGTGGAGGAGAGCGATCGAAAAAAACCAGCCGAACGCAAGGCGCGCACCCTCTTTCAACGAGCCGAAGACAAAGCCGCTCGCAAGAGCGGTCTAGAGCGCTCCGAAACAGCCAGCCAAGATGCCATAAGATTCATTACACGCCCAACTAACTTTGTCACCACGGCCGAGCTGCTTATCGCTAACTGCGTCACAGCGCGCTGCGCGGTCAGTGTGCCTCAACAGAAGCGAAACAAGTTACAATAATCGCCTAGGAAGCATCGGAAACACGTCCCAGCATGATTCATTAACTCAAATTCACTGCGCCAGGACGGCCGAGCTGTTTTTCGGTAACTGCGTCTTAAGTCTCGGTCCCGTGACGTTAAGCCTAATTGCGTCGTAGACTGTGAAACAAAGTTTTTCAGCTTGCCGTAGTCCAATAGTGCAGTGGTGTCTTGTCCCAGTGCAGAAGGAACGCAAGAATACGCCGGGATCCCAAGAAACCAGGATACATTAAAAAGAGAGAGAGAGAGAGAGAGAGAGACGGACGGGTTGTCGCGGGCGAGCGCTCAAACGCGCGCGCAGGCGCCCTCGCTCGCTTCGGGGGAGTGTCTGGCGGATGACGCATGCATCTGGCGCGTCATTGGCCTGTCGGTAGGTAAGTCAAGAAAAATAAGTCGCAAAGTCTAAGTTCATTTATACGCAATACGTTTTAGTTTTCGCGGCAAAGAATTTAAAAATAAATCAGTGTCTGTTAACTTAATTTCACTTTCTTTTTTTCGATGCTCGCGGCAGCTAACGTTCGCCATCAACACTATAACGTGACGTATGGTGACGTGTTTCCTGTTGCCAGTTTTTGCCGGGTGCCTCTTCTTGTTGATTATCTTTCTCTATGTGTTCACCGTTATCGTTCGGCACAGGACGCGCCTGCGTGTATCGGAAGTTTCTCGAACGTTATTGATGTTTCTATCCGTTGTCTGTTGTTACCGACGCTTATGTAATCTGATTGTAGGAGCGACGCTAATTGTCTGCGATGATCGCCGACTGTGTTCGCCGCTATCGTTGCGCTTCGAGTGTAGCTTGCTTTTGTGGGCACAGGTTCGCCCAATAAAGAATCAGTTTCGTCATACACAGTTTTACGACTGTTTACTTCAGCTCACTACTACATGACAGTATGATCAAGTGAGCCCCAGTTTGTCGACCGCCCATATGGCAATGCCCAAGAGATGATAGCCACCGAGAGTGAATCTAGATAAACCAATGAAACTGGAGGCGTGCCGACGGACAAACATTGCCTTGATACCATTAGTTCTTTCATCTTGGGGCGTCGCCAGAGCTCGTGAAGATCCCCGAGTTTCGCCAAACTCGGCGCATTCTGCATAGCACGCCAGCTTATGTTTTGCAGTTAACAAAAGACAGGTGTTGTGTCATATATTTCTGTGGTTTAGAGAGAATGAAAATTCTTTTGGAAACGCGTTGTGACACTGATGCCTCAGCGGCGCAGGGACTGCCTTTTTCTGCCGATGAGCAATGAAATCAAGAGTTTGACGGAAGCCCGTCTGGTCGGCAAAAATTCATGGCGGGAAATATCGAGCGCTGCCCAATCGCTAAAAACAAGAAGACGTTTCGGCCCCTGTACGGACGCCTTGTTCACAATGAATGGAACTTGAAGTTAAGCTTGTTTATATACGCGTCTTGATGTGACGTAAACATCGGGTGAATATCGGGGGCAGATTGTCTCAGTTGCGATTAAGCGTGCATGTTGTCGTTTGGATATGAAGTGACTCCAGGTAAAGCCTTGCCGTGTTGTTCTTTTCTTTTCTAATTATCTTCGCGTTTTCCCAGTCGATGGCCCGTGGCCATTGCGTTCTCAGCCAGCGCGTTTGTTGCCACGCGTTTACTGTTGACATCATAGTTGTTCTGCTTTAATCATTTTTCCGAAATCGCCCGTTTCACCGATGTACAGTCGCGGCCACTGTTAGAGGGAACGCGGCACGCGTGGCCGCTCTCTTCGGGCCACCAAGCGGGCGCCGCGCGAAGTATTGCGGCGCAAGCGCAATCAGCGCCAGAGGCGGAGTTGGCTGCGCGTCGTCTGCTACGGTGCCTCCCACTTCACCGCACGCGCTCTGGTAAAAAATACTGTAGCTATGGAGCTCGATAGAAAGTATTTGAACCGGATTATCTGGGCGCGCCGTTCATGCTGCACCCAGTATTCGGCTTCGAATTTCAGACGTGCGTTTTCGTCGCAAAATGAAGTTGGTCGCTGAAATTTCACTTGGTTACAAAAGGAAATAGAGCACGTGGCATAAGATTAACAGCGTGCGCTTTGGATGCTTCACATGTCAAACAGCGCATTTAGGCGGCGAAAGTTACGCCCACTTTTGATAAAACTCTGCTCGTTATGAGTTTAAAAGGGGCTGCATGTGTTCTTAGTGTGGCATTTCGTCAAAGCAATACCTTCCGGCATGGCCAGAGTTCCTGAGAATGAGCGCTGGGAAATCGTCGAGCTCTATTTCAAGGGTAGGTCGCAGCGAAAAATCGCCGAAGCGACGGGAAGAACGCTCAAGACAGTCAACAGGATCGTAAGAGCAATTAAATCTTGCCGCCGGATCAAGGATGCTCCGCGGAAGCCGAGGTCTCGAGTTACGACTGAACAAGAGGATGCTTGGATCGTTGCGGCGGCAGCCGTGAAGCCAGGTCTCTCTGCTCAGCAAATCAAAAATACCCTCTACTTGAGAGCATCCGTGACAACGGTCAAGCGACGCCTCCGGGAAGCGGGTCTGAAGAGCAGGATTGCAGCACAAAAGCCTCTTCTTCGCGCTCAGAACAAAGAAAAACGGCTGCAGTTTCCTCGACAGCATGCGCAACGTTCAACTGAGGAGTGGAAGCAAGTCGTCTTCACAGACGAGTGCACGTTCACTACATCGTGCGATCAGCAAGCCCGTATTTGGCGCCCTGACAACACCCGGTAAGCTACACGAGAATGTGTTTTTGCAAACGTGGTTTTTGTAAGAAAGAAATGTGCTTCCAGCATGGGCTTCCAATTTTGTATTGTGAATACTTTTAAATGGGTGTGTCATTCCGTTTGCATGCATACATCTCGAGACTCCCGGATGCTTTCGTTTTCATGACGATTATTGATTATGAGGTTTAACGGCCGACGCTACACAGGCGATGCGACGCGTCGTAGGGAAGGGGGGGCTCCGGATTAACTTTGACCACCTAGGAATCATTAACGTGCACCGAAATCGTTTAGAAGAACGCAATGACGAATTATGAGACTGCGGTTAATCGTAACGGCATTTCAAACACTGCAAGTTTAAACGTAGCTCGAACAAGTTCGTAACGGCTTCAGCTATCTGTACGTTTCCTTATTTTATGCGTTCACAATCGGTAGTCTAGACACCCAAATGTTCTTTTCTTTTTTTCCTTGATGCAGGTACCAGCCAAACTTCTTACAAAGAGTCTCGAAAAGCGGAAGGTCAACTGTAAGTGTCTGGGGCATGATCACAAAAGACGGTCTTGGACCTCTTGTGAGAATCGACGGCAAGTTCACAGCGAACAAGTAGTGCGAAATTTTGAACACAGTGGCCCATCGCGAACTTGCAAAGGTGCACTTCTCTGGGGTTGGTCCTGTATTCCAACACCACCGTTTGCCTGTGCACACTTCGAAGAAAGTTCAAGCCCTACTACGCCAGCTCAACATCGCCGTTTTAGAGTGGCCGCCCCAGTCACCAGACTTCAATATTATTGAAAATATTTGGGGCCAAATGAAAGCGGCACTCGCTCCATGGAATGTCAAGGGACAGCCTTTGGAGAGCAGTCCACGCTGAATGGGAACGCCTTAAGCTGGATGCCACCCTTGTGGATTCGTTATACAGTTCCCTGCCACGTAGGATGGCTGCCGCGATTGCCTCCTGGGGAGATGCAACCAGGTACTAAAATTCGCCTTCGTCATTGGTTCGGACATTGCACCCTGCTGCCTCGATTGTCTCCGAAAGGAAGGAGACCATCATCTAAGCTTCATTTGCAGCCGTGGTCTTGGCTTCATCGTATATATACTAAATCTGAAGCACAGATTTATCAATATCTCTTGTTTGTCGTGTGATTTTTTTTACTTCCTTAGCATGCCAATTCTGAAACCCACCCTCTGTGATCAAAGGGAACTTTTAGAAGTAAAAGGCGCAGTTAATATTTTAGGCGTACAGCATGCCTGCGCGCTTTCATAACTGATTTAGAATAGTATCTATTGACGCGCCATTGCTACAGGGTTTGTGTATTCCAAAGCACGCGCGCAATCTAGGTTTCGCCGCTCGAGGCGAAGTGGGAGGCACCGTAGCAGACGACGCGCAGCTAACTCCGCCTGTGGCGCTGATTGCGCTTGCGCCGCAATAGTTCGCACGGCGCCCGTCGTGGCGCTCCGCGGAGCGCGGTCACCCGCTCTGTGTTCCCTCTAACAGTGGCCGCGACTGTACACTTGTTGACAACCAGCGCAGGGAATCCTATACACGACCCCCGGGAACTTCTCTTTCGCGAGCTTATCTTTCACCGTCACCATTGTTTGTCTGAGTTTGCGCGTAGGGACATGTGCGACGTCAACTTCGTACGATCGAAAGATTCGAGACATGCTTTCGCTTATGCCGGGGACGCACTGTCTTGGAATCCTTTTCTTTTTCTGTTGTCGCTGGAGCTGCTGTGGCGTTGTACCAGCTAAGGGATTTTCGATAGTTTGGATAAACGAGCTGGGGGTAGCCCGAAGACGACAGGTCACGGCGTCTAGTAGCCAGATCAGCTGCTCGATCCTCCGGGGTTGAGCGGAGTCTTTATGCCCGGCGTACAAGGGAGGCGAGCACCGACCTCTGGTGACAGGCCGGGTGCACGGAGCTGAAATTGAGGTACATGCCGGTGTGCGTGTCTTTCCTAAATACGCTGAACGACATTCTGTTACCGTCGAGTTTTACTAGGGTGTCTAGAAAAGGCGGATGGCCGTCGGCTTCTTCCTCTGTCGTGAACTGTAAGGCCGGTTCTATGCTATTGAGATGAAAAAGAAATGCGCTCAAAGCTGTTTTCTTAATCAAGGAGAAGCAATCATCTACGTACCGAAGCAAAATCCTCGGACGTTTTCAAGGAGACACTTGTCTTTTTCAAGGCGACATATGTCGCCTTCAAAAAGCCAAGTCCTATGTCGCCTTGAAAAATACAAGTCCACTTGTCGAAACATTGGCTCCTGCTTTCACCTTGCTCTGGTGTGGCTTATCGTATTGAATTTCCATCTCCCGCATTCCCCGTGTTTTCTCTGGATTCCTCTACCGATGTTACACATAAAATTAAACACTAATGCTCAATAATATTTTGCACAGACAGGTCTTCCACTTAAAACCACGGCCGCTATTTCACAGTCGTTACCGACCATAACTCACTGTGCTGGCTTTGATCGCTAAAGAACTTACCGGGTCGATTTGATCGCTGGGCGCTTCGTTTACAGGAGTACGATTTCGTTGTTACCTACAGGTCTGGCAAGAAGCATCAGGACGCCGGTGCTCTATCTCGCTACCCCCTGCCGAACCATGATGACTCACCATTGCCTCTTCGTACTAGCGTACATCCAGACTCCTCTTCATCGGCTCTGCCCATCGCGGTACTCGACTGGCTAAGGCCCGCAGCCCATCTGTTCCTGTATCACAGCAACGTGTCGACCCATACTGCCGAACTATTCTCGAAGGCATGGACGATTCATCTTCACCTCCGGACGCCCGACTTCGTCGACGACTTAAGCAATTCAAACTGCACGGTGGGGCTTTTACATCGCCACATTTATCACGTCGATGGTAACAAATAAGTGCCGATCATACCGCGTTCTCTGCAAGGTCAGGTGCTCGAAGCCTTTCACGATCATCCGACGGCCGGTCATATAGGCTACCGCAAGACAAACGACAGAACACGAAGTCGCTGCGCCTGGCCTGGTCTCTCTTCAGCCGTGGCGAATTACGACGCATCCTACGTCCATTGTCAAAACCGGAAACGAACAAACAAGAGCTCCTTCTGGCCTTTTGCAACCTCTTCCTTGTCGAGTTTCGCCTTTTGAAGTCGTTGGAAGACTTGTACGGCCCTCTTCCCACGACCTCAAATCGCAATCGTTGCTTTGTGACGGCCGTTGACCATCTAACACGCTATGCCGAGACAGCCTATCTACAAGCGGGACGTTGACGTTGCCGCTGACGTGGCCGATTCCTTTCTACGCAACATGTTTTTACGCCTTGGAGCTCCGTGCGTTCTCCTCAGTGACCGCGGCAAAGTATTCCTCTCTTCTGTCCTTACCGAAGTTATGCGCGCCTCAAACACCATTCACAACACGAGTTCCAGTTAACATCCGCAGACCAACGGCTTCACGGAGCATTTTCACCGTACTCTCTCATTGCAGTGTGCATCCGCCCTAACCACACGAACTGGGCCAAATGCGATCCTTCCTTTCGTCTATAACACGGCTACGCAACGTACGACCGGCGTTTCTCCTCTTTTAACACGAAAGTGTTTTATGCCGGGGTCCACCAAGACTTCACTGACGTATTTCCGTCACGGATATGACGTTCTTACAATGTACACGAACATAATACAAAGAAAGAAACCAGAAGAAAAAGTTCCAAAAACATGCAAAATTTGGAAATCGAACCCACGACCTCTCGGTCCGCGACGATAGATCGCCGAGCGTTTAACCCATTGCGCCACAAACGCATTTGCAGAGAGCTACACAGACGCGCCTTATATATCTAACACTCCTCCGTGTACCCGCGCTCTTGCTCGGGGCGGTGCCGCCGCCTACGAGCAGAAAAGAGAAGTACTGCATTATGACACTAACGCGCACCGACAGTGAACGCTTCGGTGGTCTCAGCACTACGACGCCTCGATGCCAGCATTCGAAGGGACGCTGGCATCAAGAAGCACTACCAACGCCACCTAGGTGGCGTTCACCGTACTCAGCACAGCGGAGCGTGGCCTCCGCAATTAGCTCTGAAAATGTTTCTGAAGTTGATCGCGGAGGCTGCAATCACGACGCGCTGTACGCGCTGATTTGACTCGGTGACGATTCAGTTACGTGCTTTGTCTTGCGCGTTGTATTAGTGTGTCAGTTACGTGCTTCGTCTTTCGCGTTGTGCTAGCGTGTGCAGCGTAGTGCAGCTTCCATATGCACGACGGTTGCTCATGGTCATCGACGTTGGTAGTCGTGATGGAGGAGACGTGCCACCAGGCGTCAGCGTGGGTGCATCAACGCCTAAGGGCGCTTTAGCCACAAAACACCAATAGACATTATATATCAATGTGCAATAAACATTACACTACTTCTGTGAAGACACGTTTCACTTTCGTGTTCTATACCGATTCCTATATAAGAGGGATCAACCACACTTTTTCTCGTCTATCACCGCTCACCAAGTTTCGTTCTGGATGTGTCGTTCCTTTCGACTCCTGTACCTGCAGCAGCTCCTTTCTCAGAACAATTTTTGTCCCGCCTCGCGGACTGCCGTCACCTCGCCCGTATATATTAACACCGGCGTCTCCCAGGAAGCTCGGAAGATTCGCTACGACTCAACTTACCGTGCTGTGACGTTTTCTTCTGGCGACGAAGTTCTCCTTTGCACTCCAGTGCGCGTTTCCGGCTTATGTGAAAAATTTCTCACTCGATTTATTGGACCTTACACGGTCATTCCGCAGACATCCCCTGTTAATTACCGCGTTTCGTCCCTTAGAACTCCGTCCGATGACCGTTGCCGTGGGACAGACATGGTGCATATCTCTCGTTTGAAACCATGTACTCGACGCATTTCATAATACTGCCGCGCGGCCAGACGGCCGCGTTCACAGCGAGAGGGAATTAGTGTGAGCACAACATATGTCTGACTTTCATCTTCGTCATTTCTACATATTGTTGTGAGAGGAAAAGGCAAGCAGTCAGTTCCGAGCGAACGGCTGTTTAGCGCGAGTGGTAGGCGCTTCATACTGGTGACGTGCACAATCTCAGAGGAACGCGGTCTA
>NC_051160.1:140611722-140773776 GCF_013339745.2 Dermacentor silvarum | reverse complement strand
TAATGGCGGGCCAGAAGAAAACGTGCAGCCTACGCGCTTCGTCGTCTTTCATGGCGCCGACCTTTGCGCGCAGAGTCCCGCTGTGCGTGAGCCCCACATCATTGTGTCAATATCAAAACAGCGAATATTCGTAGTTCTCTTAGTACCCCGACAAACATACATAGATGTAATGTTTTCAAGGGCTTCAATAAAGGCGTGAACTAGCTCCTTGGGAATGAAACGCAGTCCCGCGTCCCCGTTATAAGATTGGTCAGGTGCCATGCTTGGGCAAGACACAGTGATCTGAGGTAAAGCAGCCTTTTAACTAGGCCAGTTCTCGAGCGTTCGCTCCAATCGATTCGACGCTGGGAGGCACCCCAGGCGTATTCCGGCGTCCTCGCTCGTTGCACAAAACCGGCGGTAACGGCTGCCGCTATGAAAAGATTGCTCGTCGAGTGTAGCTCTTGTATCAAATGCCACTGTTAACGGTTAGCTTTGTTCTAACACAAATAATTGTTTACCTGCGTGCAAGCATAGCTAATCCCTAATAGCATTAGTATTTGGAAGCAGGGGTCATTAATTTTCGTGGCACTCTCAGTGCCAGGAAAATTAACACACGACCGCTTTCCGTATCAGGCCGGCGAGAGCCCGCCTATTTAACCCTGCAGTTTATAAGGATGACAGCACATTCGAAACGAAAAAAAATTCAGATCCCTTCCACTACTGTCAAGATGGAAGCCATCGAAGCTGTGATTATCATTGGTCTGCTATAGTAAGTATTGCTTTAGTGAATTTATATATTTTCATTATTCACTATATTGAGCGTCTTCGGCATGTTCGTGGAACAGCAAGGACACCGGCGTCCTGTTTTCGCGCGGCGCGATGACCCAGTATTGCGTCCCGAATAATTATATGTCTTTTCTTTCCTTATCTATTCTTCCCCTTTGCCGCTCGCCAAGTAGGGTAGCCAGCCGGGCACGTCCTTGGTTAAGCTCCCTTCATTTCCCTCTTCGTTTCTCTCTCCTTTTCCTCCGAATAAAGTAGGCCATCATAGAGATAGTGCCATAGTAATTTGGGCCAATCCCGGAGATAGTGCAATCCCCGACCTCGCCGGGTCGCGTGGTGGGGGGTCTGCCCGTCTTGCAGGGGAGGCATGTAATCGCTATGCAGCCGAATACGGTGCAGAAGATGAAGTTTCATATGATTTATTACCTGCTGCTTGAAAGCTACGGTGATACATATTTCAACATGTGCGTCGAATACTTGTTATGCTTTTGTACACTTATTATCATTGCACTGGGATCACAAAATGGGAAATATAACGGTCATCGAATTATTATTCAACTCACATTATAGTGGTATTTTCTGTAGGAATAAGCTTTTACTAAAATCGGGATTGCCTTGTCCGTCATTTCGCCAGGCTGACGAAGACATATGTCGTCATCGAAGTGTGTTTGTTTCTATCAATCTGCCTCGTCTTCCAGAGAGAGTGGGAAATGGAATGAGAAAGGTTGGCAGGTTCACCAGAGGGAATTTCGGTTCCTACCCTACACTGGGGGAAGGGTTAAGCGAAAGAAAAACTGAAAGAATAGCGGAGAAATAAAGCAAGGACACACAAAATAGAATAAGTGGGAGCTATGCCTTTTGTCAAGAACTGATGTAGGAACGAAATTGTGGCTGCTACCGAATGATGCTAGACAGTTTTGTGGAACACAGCTATCGTTTCCAGCACACACGTCTGCATCGACTGGACTCACGTCTTCGACTTCGTCCTCCACGTGAACAGTCCCGATCCGAGACAACAGTACTTTGGCTACTGTGGCTTGACATGGCTTTCACGAGATCCCTTGTTTCACTGTCATGACTTCCGCATCCAAAGGGAACATATGTGTGGCGTGCAACCACTGCGGCAGTGAGGTAACCATTGAACACGTGCTTTGCCGCTGTCCTCCGATGGCAGCGCACACAGGAAGCGTCGATCACAACCGCGCTGGCCCGTGTTGACGACTGGCCGCTTTCGGAGTAGAAAATCCTGGAACGCTGGCCTAAAAAGTTGTTAAACCACAAGTTGGTCAAAGCAGTCGAAGTTTTTGCATTGGAATGGCCAATTAGACAAACTTAAATTCTCACGGACGATCATCATTCCAAGTTTCAAGATTGCCATAGGACGAAGAAACATAATTACGGCAGAACTCATCTTACGATTTAAGATGTGTAGAGGTCATTCTGAGACTCTCGTTCCTTCGGCTAATTGCGGCATACTTCGATATAGTCTAACTTTTTCTATGGCACTAACTTGCCAAAGTCGGCAGTGACGACGACTGCGTGACGCTGACGCACTGAGGACGTATAAATGACCACGACGGAATGACGAAAGGCTGTTTACCGACGACGGCACGATGAGAACGAGGTGTTGATTCTTTGAATGATGACGACAGTATGATGACGAAAGCGTGACGACACCATGGCAAATATGAGATGACGACGAATGTATGACGACGACGGTAGACGGAAGTGGATCGCGAAGCTCCAATGAAGACGATGACGCAACAGCATGCCGACGACGGTATGACAATGTGTGCATGATATCGACTATCTGACGACTATGTTATGTCAGCGGCAGCATAATCACGATCGAATGGCGACAGCAAGATTACGATAGCATGTCAAACAAGGAGTGACGCCCATCGTTGGATGACGATAGTAAAACGGTAGTGTGATACGACGCGTCATGAGGACAATGGCATGACGACGACGTGGCGACGATGGCATGACGAGAGTTGAATGGCGAAGTTGGAATGACGACGATAAAACGACCATGACATCATCACCGCGGCGTGACAACGAATGCACGACGACGGTATGACGGCGACGGCTTGACGATGACGGGGCTTGAATGACAAAGCTAAAATGACGACGATAGACCAAGGCGGCATCGCGACCACGAGCCCAAGCTATAGACAACTTGGGCCTCTTGGTTGTATACGTATAGGAGGCCTGACGATGACGTCATGACGAGAGTCGGATCACGGTGCTGGAATGACCAAAATGTAATGACCGCGACGGCACTGTGACCACGAGCACATGCCTATAGCTGCCCACGCAGGCAGACAACCTCAGCCACTTGGTGGGCATACTAAATAGATAGCTAGCTACGAAGCATTACTATGTTATGCAGAAAGGAAATAGCCTACATCACAAAGAATTTGAAGCATAACTTATATAAATCACAACTTTATTCGCCTTAATGCTCTAAAGGCATACTTAGCAAAGCAATATAATAAACATAATAATTTTTTTTCTGAATATGCTTTATTATTGTACAGTCTACGACCACATGCCTTTGCGGCTCCCCCCCTCCAACAAACAACCATATAATCGCTAGCGTCTTGTCCTTCTCCCATAAGGAAAGCATAAAATACCGAGGACACCTAAGCACTTATGAGTTGCGAATGTGAATGCATTAATATCCAATTAAACGCCGCTGACTGGCCCTTCCAATTGCGAAATTAGGAACAACAAGCTCGTTGGGACGCCTGAACAACGGCTTGGCGCGTTTTGATTTGGCCTTATTGGGCCTCAGTTAAACGCAGGCGAGCGTTTGCGCGGACAAGGAACGCGCGGATACAGGCTAGCGAGAGTGAGGGGAACATGGCGTCGCGGCGATGCCCTCTTCCTCACGCCACCTGCTGGAAGGCGATCGGGGCAGCAGGTGTTCCCTTTCGCCCGCTCTACTACGTCGAGACGCGCTCGTGACATGGATTCGCAACCACTAGGAGTATAGGTGCTGTTTTGTGCTTGTTCAGACGACAGGTGCCGGCTTTTCACTCAATGGGCCATTTCATACTTCGCATCAAAATCATATGGTGGTCTTCACTGTGGGAGATTGCTGCTGTCACTGTAACTATTTCGAAGCCAAATAAATCGCTAAAGGCGGCTGCATTTCTTCTCTTAATGATAATAATTGACCCAAAGGGGCATTGGCTGACCAATACCCGACAAGTGGCTTGGCGAACGTAGTAGTAGTAGATCTATAGACGAAGAAGAATAGAAGAAGAAAGAAGAAGCTTGGGCTTTCAGGCGGTCGCAATGAACGCCGCGGATCGCCGCCCGCTACCAGAGCCGCACTCAGCAGTTCCTCACGTTCGCCGCCGTTATCGCGAGCAAGAACGGCATCTTCACTCTGCCTCGACTCCTCTTCATCCACGGCGGAGCCCATTCGTGATCGCCTACACGACGCTCACGGTGAGCGTGGCGATCCCAGTGATGCAACTGGAGAGCGTGCTCGGCCAGTTCACGGGTGCCGGAAACATCGGAATCTTCGACACTGTGCCGGGCATGCGGGGACTGGGCCACACGATGACCTTCTACTTCACGCTTGGCATGACCATCTTCGTGACTGAGTGCTCCTACTCGACCGGTTCCTGGCCAGCCTGTTTCGGTCTACTCTGCCGTGGGCCGACTGCAGTCACTTCCGGCCCTCGGACTCGTGCTACGTGCCCATGAGGAAAATGGTGCTCTGCAGCAGCGTGCAGGAACACATAATGCAGCGCTACCCGCACTCGCGCGAGGACGCAGGGGAGGCCGGTCACGAACGGCTCGACCACGCTGCTCGTCCCCGAGTCCGTCTACAGCAACTTCAGCGCGGTCGGCTGCGACAACGGTACGCAGAGCGCTACTCGTCTCTTCTTTCGACTCCAGGGTTCTCCGGCTATCGGCGGACGGCCACGACGTGGTTCACCCGGAGATAGCCATCGCGATGGCGGCTCTCTGGCTCCTCGTCTTCGCCGCCACCAAGAACGGCCTGCAGAACGCCGAATACGCAGTGTACGTTATCGCTTCCCTGACCATCACTACGCTGATACTGATGCTCGTGAATTCTTTAGCACTAAAGTACAGTGATCGCGGAATGAATCTCTTAGTTAGGGCACCGCTGTCAGGAGTCGTCAGCTACGAACTTTGGCGGGACGCACTGAAGGTGACAATAAGCAACATCGGCATCTTCAGCGGCGGATTCCTGAGCGTCGCGCGCTTCAATATATTCAAGACCAAGATAGGAACATTTTCAACCATCGTAGCTCTAATGCAACTGATATCTTCGCTACTCTACGGACTCCTCTTCTACGCGCACGTTGGCTTTCTGTCTTCTGTTAAGGACACGGACATTGAGCACATCTTGGAAAGCGTAGATATCGAGCATGTGATAATGCCCGAGACCCTCACAATCTTGGATACGACGCGGTTCTGGTGCCAGTGTATTTCACCTGGTTGTTAGCTAACGCCCTCGGATACATGATGATAGGTCCTGAAGTTGTTCTCGAAGCTGTCGTGTTTGAATTTCCAGGATTTGCAAAGTTTCGGAACGAGCTGCGTCTAGCTGCCTGCTTCTGCTTCTACTTTCTCGGACTTTGTCTGACCACTACCTCTGGTCCACATATTATCAAGCTGCTGCTGCCTAACATTGATGTTATTGCCGCGCTGTCTCTTTTGTTAGAAGTACTGGTCATTGTGCGGATTTACGTATTCACCGCGTCATGGTGGACTATCACACAATGACGGGTCACTATCCGAGCCTAATGACGCGATTATCCTGGACCTTTGGAGTACCTCTTCAACTAACCATGCTGCTGGTGATTGAAGTAGTGCAGCCATCCCCAGAAGCTTACAGGGGCGTTCACTTTAGCTACTTCGCTAAACTGTTTGGAATCTGGATCATCGTGGCTGCAGTCAGTTTCATTCCTACATACCTCTTCGCCCTTCTCACGGTCCACCCGTGGGAAAAGATCATGGCACCAGCAATGACGTGGTTACCCGAGGACAAGGCGGCCAATCGCGAGTACCGAGCTCTGCTGCGAGAGTGTGGCTACGCGTCGAGAAAGGGGCGATCCTTGAGCGCCCTGCCTGACCAGCCGAGCCTTGCCACAGCGGCCAAGGTAGCGTCGCTGTTGGAGCGAGTCGTGGCGAGACCGTGACCGTGGCGGAGACGATAGACCCACGCGAGATGGTGGGCACCACGGAGCGGTCGGTCTCGTTCGCCCCCGACGTGATAACGACGCCCCGCTACAGCGAGAACTTCAACGAGCTCCTCGACCAGCAGTTCGGACTCCACTCATCGCGGGCCCCATCCCGAGATGCGACCTCGGAAGCCGGCTTGCTGGACGACGCTTCTTCAACCATTCAGATTAAGCTACCTCAATACGAAACCAACATCGACGCCGTACCGGTATCGGTATTTGCCAAGGAGGACGTTGAAGAGATTAGAAAGATTATCGGCAATGTCCACACCGCGTTGGGCACTCTCTCCCCAAGAGACGCCGGCTTTGCTGAGAAAATAGCTCTAGGCAACTGCGAATCTGGAAAGCGCGATGCGCAGTTACCGCTAGCGAACAATACCAAGAAAGCGGCAGACAAAGGGGAGAGAAGGCGTAGTTCCACTGCTGCTGCTGTGGCGCTTCCACTGCCTCCGGTGCGACCGCCAGAAGGCGACGCCAGGATTGCGAAGGACGCGGCAAAGAAAAGGGACAGAAAACAAAGCGCCGTACCGCTTCCACCGGCTGCAGTGCTGCATCTACCCGAATGTGACGTAAAGACAAGCATCGCTGGTGCAGCAGGCACAATGGAAAGCAGACAAGGCCTTGCTGCCACCCCCGAACCTGCAACGTTTGTAGCGCAGCCGACTGAAGGGGGTGTAAAAATTTCAGGAGAGCAGGCTGCGCATTCCGCCATCGACACTCAGTCACTTAGTGAAAAACACGCGCAGCATTCATTGAGCAAGGAGCGGTCTGGTCAAAAGAAAAGGAAGCATAAATGGTCGTCGCCTTCACGGACACAAAAAAGAGGGGTTCAAGACAACTGTCCAAGTCTAAGAAATCAGCCGGCAAGAAGCGCAAGTTGTCGGGGTCGGAAAGTGCTGATGCTAATCAGGGCAAAGATAGTGTTGAGACCAGCCCGAAGGACAGCGCTAAAGACAGCGCTGTGGCGAGCCCTGTTAAGATCAACTTCAAGGGAAGCCCCAAGTCATAAATAAAGGAGGCAACTATTACCGGCGTTTTAAACCTTATTGCTCAATGTTAATTACTACCCGCGTGTCATGGAAGTACATGCACTGTTTCGGCTGCATGGATTTAACTCACGAACCACTTTAAGAGCTCGATGTTAATCACTACCCGCGTGTCATGGAAGTACATGCACTGTTTTGGCTGCATGGATTTAACTCACGACCACTTTAAGGGTATTCTTAGGAAACGTCTTTTACTTCGCTTCGCTATCATACGAATCTACTAATAGGTGTCATAAATTCTTCTACATGCCTGTTTCTATATATGTCTGATGAAAGACATACTTGTAGTAGCTGTCTGCGCGTTGAAGTCACCCTGTAAAGAGGAACAGACTGAACAGCCCCCGTTTCAATGCAATAAGAAGCTCCACGGCAATGACAGAATATGACGAGGGCCTTAGTTCACCGTAGAAAACGCCTTAGGGTATATTCAGTAAATATAGCAAATAAATTAAAAAATGACTTTATATTCTGACGCTACCTTGATCGTGACCTGTTAAAGGCATTTTGCATAGCGCATGCATTTTTTCTGGGGTTTTACGAGCCAAAACAAGTTCTGATTATGAGGTACGCCGTAGTGGAAGTTTCCAGATTAATTTTGACCACCTGGGCTTCTTTAACGTGCACTACAACGCAAGCACACGGACGTTGTTGCATTTCGCCTGCATCGTGTTTTAGAATTTCGCCTCCACCGAAATGCGGCCGCCGCGGCAGGGATTCGATCCCGGAACCTTGTGCTCAGCAGCGCAACGCCTTAGCCACAGAGCCACCGCGGCGGGTCCTAGCGCATACAGCATATAGAACGTTATATGGGATTTTTTATTTACCAGTTAGGAAAAAGCTTTCAAGTAGAATGGTAATCAGTTCCTCGGTTGGCCCTGCGATAATTGAAAGCTTTATTTCAGCAACCAGAGAACTTGTTTTTTTTTCTTTCCGCAGCTAACTTTATTAGTATTCTTAAAGGGGTCCTGAATCAGCCTTGGTCAAAAAAGCGCAGTCCGTGGATAACATACGCTGCTGTGAAGATCTCGACCGTACAGCTCACAAGCGGAATGTGAAGTCTTATATTTATCAAACACACTCTTTTCAAACGAGGCCTTCCCCTCAGCCGCTTCGAGGCTGCCGGCGGCTTGTTTATGTATATAGTCATATGCAAGGTTCATGCATAAAGGCGGCAATTGACTGATAGCTGACATCGATCAAAAATGGTGTTTGGATCAGTGCGCTTCTTGCTAAAGTTTCTGTGTATATTTATGGATGCAGTTTAATACTCTCACTGAAGTGGGAATCTCCTTTCGAATTACAATTAGATTTACGGAGCGTCTGAAGAAGCCGACTATTGCTTGCATCACTCGGCCGTGGCAGCCCTCGTAGGAACTAAACTTTGGCACCCTGCTTATCGATGTCGTAGCCGTTGGGCCTCATTAAATTCGATAAGTTTTGAACCCTCAACTACTCTCGAACCATGTAAAATTAAAGACAGACCACACGTAGGCTTGCCAGCACGCACATGACTCCTGGTCAAAAATGCGCAAGTTGGATGCGTGTACTATCCGTCAGTCAAGCTGGTGCAGGACAAAGCCAGTCCACACCACGTAGCACGGCTAGACTGGAACACATGAACGCGAGTGCACACTCCAGCCCGCTGCGCATACGCACTATATGGAGTTGGCATCCTTAAGTTTTGCGGAATTTCTGAGAATCGCCTGTCGTAGATAGGATAATTGTTGTCTTGGAGTTGTATTCTTCGAAGAGGCGGTCATTAGTAGCACGATAAATCAAAACACAGATTCAACTAATAACGAAAGTTCACTACATCTTAATTCATCACTTAACGGCACATATTGCAATTTGCGAATTGTAGCCGGTGAGTTTGCAAACGTATACACTTGAAATGAATTTCCTCGATTACATCAGCTGTCAGATATTATTTATCAACATGTCCAGGTACTTTTGTGCTTCGATACATCAAAGAGCATTTTAATGAAAAAAATTTTAGTGGATGAGGAGGAAGAAACAACTTTATTCAACACAAATTTCAGGGCTTTGTAAGTGGCCGCTTGTCTGCGGCGACCTTTTCCACCACGACAATGATTGCCTTTTGTAGTTTTAACAGCGAGGCTGTTTAAGCCAGCCGTAATCTGTGGTGCGTGTCAAGAAACTACCAAGAAATAAAATAAAATAAACTTCCTTGCCGAGCGGGATTCAAGCCCGCGTACCCCCGGTCCTAAAGCGAGCGTCGTAACCACTAGGCCATACAGCCACTTTTTTTGTGATATTTATTACGAATATAAAACTTACATGCGTAAAGTATTTTCATAGCGGCCTAAACATGCATAGTCGCGTCTACAAGCACGAAACAAACACTTCACAGTACAATTATACACGCTTGCAGAACATGCATTTATGCGAAGCATAAGATTGCGTTCGAGCGTCGTCGTCTTCGTCCACAGCTGGCGCGTTCGTGCGCTCGTGCTCTGCGAGGTGAAGAGATTTTGCGCGCTGTGAGAGCGAGAGAGATAGAAGCATTCATGGAGCGGGTCTCTTGGAACGCGGTTACAGTGTACTAGAAGTAACGCGGTGTCGGTGTGGCAAGCTGCGCTATGCAACGCGCAGTGACGGCCGTAAGTCCGAGACGCGCGAAAAATTATCATCATAGTGAGTAATAAGATGAAAAGTTCGCGCGCACTTCCGGGAAACGCTGGGCTACGATCGGCCAGCTTCGCTGTTTCAAGCGTTGCGCGGCCGAGTGCAAGGTTAAGCGCTTTTTTTTCTTTGGGGGACCGGATGAGGGTCTCCCATGTCGTTTCTAACGCAGCTGACAGAAGATCTCTGGGTGGGGGAAGACCCTCGCATTCCCAGTAGATGTCGCTTTGGTTTGCTATGGCATTTTTATCGCAGATTTAGCAGCGAAGCTGTTTTATCTAACCGTAAAAAGTGCCGCCTGCCGTAAAACCTCGCTGAGCTATGACGTCACTGCATTGCCTAGCAACCACCGCGAGGAGCGGCGTGTGCCTCGCCTCCTTTCCGTGCCGTGCACATGTTGCCCTGACATGGGACTTTAAGCAAAGCGAAGGAGAACATGTGCGTGGCGCACAATTCGGGAGAGGGAAAGAGAAAATGAGAGCGAGATAGAGAGAGAAAGAAATTGTAGCAGCACCAACGAGGCAACGCGCAAAGTTGCTGCCGAGGCCGCCCGCGTTTCCCCATTTCCTGCGTTCGCGCCGGGGAAATGCGGGCGGCGTCAGCTGCAGCTCGGCAGGTTTCGAGCAGCCACGCCCCGGCAAGTGTAAAGGCCCAGCTTGGCGTCACTGGCGAGATAAAGCTCGGAGCCGCCGCGATGGCGGCACAACTCTCGTTGACTCTGTGGCGAGTACATGGAACATTAACATGGGACGACCAAAGAAGATCCGGACACCTGAAGAAGGAGCCGCTCATCTTGAAGCGCACCGCGCAGCCAAGCGAGAATCTGCGCGTCGGCGGTGGGCCGATTCGGGATACCGTGCCTAGCAGCGCTTAGCATTTCCTAGCAAAACTTGGAGAAGACGACGAAGTGTCTCTTGGCAGAGTGTCGTTTTTATACCTCTGGCTATTTTTGTGAAATCTCCAGTATATCGATCAGGCGTCGCGCCTTGTTCGGTGGCGATGGACGTGGACCGCCCAGGGCGTCTGCCGGATCCGGCGGCGTCAGCGACGGCCGCCTCCAGGAAGTGGATCGGGCTCCACACCGACAGCGACAACGAAGGCACCCATATCTACTCGCTCAGCAGCGAGGACCTTTCCGACGACGAAGGCTTCGAACTTGTGCGGAGCCGCAAGGCGAAGAGAAGGAACACCAGGTCCTCTTCATCCTCCAGTACACAAACTGTTGAGCCCATGCGCAACTCCGACGCCAACACCATTCTGTTTATGCCTGTGATACCCAACGGTAACATGAAGCGGCTTAACAGGCAATCTGTCTCGATGCTGCTGGAGACCGTGGTGCCAAATGAAATCACGGACATTAGAGTGAACACACGCAAAAATGTACTGGCGGTTGATGTTCTGCATATGGGTGCTCTTAGCGCCCTACGCAAAGTAACAGATCTTGATGGCATGCAGGTGCGCTCTCACATACCACTGGGCTCTGATGTCATCACCGGTGTAATATATGATGTAGACTTGGCCATTCTCAACAATGACTTGCCGATTCTGGTAAAAGCAGCAAGTGATCGTGACGTCAATGTTCATGTCTACCGCCTGGGCAACTCAAGATGCGTGAAGATTGTTTTCAAGGGCAACTGCCTCCCGTCTCACGTTAAGGTAGGCCACTTTCGGCATCCGGTCCGGCCTTTCATTCCGAAGCCTCTACAGTGCCGCAACTGCATGAAGATCGGACACGTGAGCAGCGTCTGTGAGAATGCAACATTGTGCCCCCGCTGCGCTGAACCACACGCCGCGGATAAATGTGCCGCCACTGTTATGAAATGTCCAAACTGCCACGGATCTCATGAGGCCTCATCGAAAGAATGCCCCAAGATTAAGAAGGAAATGGCTATCTTAAAAGAGATGGCAACAGATCATTCCTCTCATAGAGAAGCCGCCGCTAAAATCAGGAAGCGACGCTCCCGTCGCCGACGTTCTTCAAGAAAAGCTTCTACGTCGGTGATGCGTATGCCATGTCCCAAGTCACCTCCTCCACTGCCACCCAGGCCATCGACATCAGAAAGGCCTACAAAGGACAAGAGCACTGGGAAAAAAACGGACACCGAAGCCTGGCCTGCCTTGCCAAAGCGGCAGCCACCAGGAGAATCGCTGCACGCCGATGGAAGTCGGCCATCCCGGGCATCTCCTGCCGGTGAAATGACTGAACAAGATCGGCAAGTATTTGTAATGGTGCGATCACTAATGAATACGATTCGCATGCTACTGAACAAGCTGCAGACACCAACAGCTGAAAGCGCATTGCAAATACTGGATGCATTGAATCCAGTACTTGCAAGCCTCCTATAAGCACCATGGCTCACCCAGCACCTTCTTTTCGCACTGAAGTTAGAAGTGCGACGATTTTTCAATGGAATGCCAGAGGCTTGAAGTCCCGCATCTCGGATTTGCGCCAATTTGTCTTGAAGAATCGGTTCCCTATACTTATTATTTGTGAACCGAACGTATCAAAGCCCTACAGACTATCTAATTACGAAGCGTTTGCATCTTCCACATGCGAGGAACGGAGCAACGTTCTCATTTACATCCGCACGGACTTGAGCTATGTTTCGCATGCTGTTCAGCCTCATGACTACAACCAATACGTATGCCTCCGCGTCAAAGAGAACAAAATGGCATTTACTCTTATTGGTTGTTACATCACCCCATCACGGCGATTTGACCCTGAAAGACTGAAAGACATATTAAAGGAAACTGATGGCCCCTGGGTCATCAGTGGGGACTTCAATGCGCACCACTTGCTTTGGGGAAGCACCAAGATAAACTCCAAGGGGGAAGGAATGTTGCATCGCTTGCCTCTGATTATGACCTCTGCACCATGAACGATGGTAGACCGACGTATCTGCGGGTTCCTAGGTATAGCAGCTGCCTGGACTTGACTTTGGTGTCACGGAACTTCACATCACGTGTTAAATGGTTTTGCGACATCGAGACTCATGGGAGTGATCACATTCCCACCTACCTAACGATTAATGGACTCACTGGATCTTTCTCTCGTGGTATCTTGAAGAGCACTGACTGGACTAGGTTTACGTCGCTTATGGAAGAAGCATGTGGGGGAGATTTCGCCGGCGACATCGCCGACACCATCACAGAAGCACTTAAAGTTTCCAAGTGTTCATCATCGTTGTCATCAAGCCGAACGGATTTCGACATTGAACTTGAAAGACTTCGTGCGATTCGACGGCGTGCAGAACGACGATACAGACGCACTAAATCAATTTATGATCTGAGAGACGCTCGTCGCATTCAAAAGAAAATTCAGCGTCGCATACACAAACTAGAGAGTGAGCGATGGAGGACATTCTGCGAGTCACTGGACCCTCGCAAGCCGCTTTCAGATATCTGGAGGACAGTACGTGGTCTTCGTTCATCCCCACAACAATGACACCCATTTGCATCTTGGCCAAACAGAGCTTGGTGTGGCGGAGGAATTCTGTGCGAGAGTTACTGACGAGCCTGTCAGCATCAACGTTGATGTAAGGGACCTCCCAGCGGCTAAGGTACCGGAAATGAACGTGTCCTTTACCATGGAAGAACTCGAAGCTGCCCTGGCAGTCTCTAAACGATCATCCTGTCCAGGCCCTGACGCCGTCACCTATTCTGCCCTTGGACACCTTGGACAAGAGGCAAGAAGAGCGCTTCTGAACAGCTTTAATAACTGATGGCATAGAGGTACAGTTCCCCAGCAATGGAAGTTAAGTCGGCTGGTACCATTACTGAAGCCGGGAAAATCTCCGTTGGACTTGGCGGCATATCGCCCTATTGCCCTTGCCAGCTGCATCGGCAAGGTTATGGAAAGGATGGTCCTTGCACGTCTAGAATGGTATCTCGAGCGTTACAATATCTACCCCGCTTCCATGGCAGGCTTTCGTCGAGGTTGTTCTTCAATTGACAGCGTTATTGACCTCACAACGTTTGTGCAGCAGGAGAAAACCCGTAAGCGCATATCAGTTGCGCTCCTTCTTGACGTGAAAGGCGCGTATGACAACGTTGCACATGATGCCATCGTCACCTCCCGGGAGACTATTGGAATCGGCGGCCGCATGCTTCGTTGGTTATCCGACTACATAACTCGCCGGTCGTTTTTTGTGCAAACAGAAGATGGTCCCACAACTGAACATTACACATACTGCGGCGTGCCTCAGGGAGGAGTATTGAGTCCGACGTTGTTCAATGTGACACTCATTGGACTAACTGATGTTTTACCTAAAACAATCTGCCTCTCGATATACGCAGATGACATCTGCCTTTGGACTTCTGCAGTTACTCGGCTTCAGGTGCGTGCACGTTTGCAACGGGCAGCAACCTTGACATCGGCATATCTTCAAGCACAAGGCTTGACTGTGTCAACCGAGAAATGCGCATTGGTTGCATTCACAAGGAAACTTATGACGCCATACCCAGTCTATATTAATGGACACACTATTACCTACCGAAAGACCCATCGATTTTTAGGTGTAATAACCGACCGCAATCTTTCCTGGAGCCCTCATTGCTCGTACCTGAAGAAAAAACTGTCGTCGATAGCCTAGGTACTGAGATTCATGTGCGAGAAAACATGGGGCACATCTGTACGTTCCATGCTTCAGTTGTACAGAGCTCTATTTCTGGGATACCTACGCTACAGCCTTCCAGTGTTGTCCAATACGTGCAAGTCAAATGTTCGCTCGTTGGAGAGCTTACAGGGCCAAGCATTGCGCACTTGCTTAGGACTTCCTCGCGGCACGTCAACACCTGCAACAATCGTCCTCGCCAAAGATCATCCGATCCAAACATACGTTGCAGTGGATTGTCTCAGGGCGCATATCCGCCATCTTTCCCGCGTCCCCGATCATCACTTGGCGTTCTTGCGTTCGCAGAGACCTCGTTCCACGTTTTCTGAAGTTATCGTCACCAATCCAGATTGCCTTTCATCAGGATACACCCCAGCAGCAAGGCCTTCATTACCCTTGTGGTGCCTGCAACAGCCTCAGGTTCGCCTAAGTATTCCGGGAGTAAAGAAGAAGGCCAATCACCCAAGAATAGCTCTTAAACAGATGACGCTGCTATTATTGAATGAGACCTACTGGGACCGCATACACATCTATACCGATGGTTCCGTCTCATCTACCAGTTCTTCAGGTGCCGTTGTCATTCCGGCTACGAAAACCACACTCAAGTTCAAACTGTCACACGTGACAACATCAACAGCGGCAGAGCTTGCTGCCCTGCGTGCTGCTGTACGATACCTTCTGCAAGAGACACCTCAGAAATGGGTCATATTCTGTGATTCTAAGGCAGCAATTCAGAGTCTGCATTTTGCCATTTATCACAGGACTCATGAGCAGCTGGTATATGAGATAAGAGAAGACCACCATCAAGCTATCGCTAAAGGGCATGAAATTATATTTCAGTGGCTACCGGGACATACCAGCATTGCTGGTAATGACCTCGCCGACGAAGCCGCCCGGTCTGCTCATCTGGAAGGCCGACCAGTTCCAATCCCCTTATCCAGGACCGACGCTGCAGGAAAACTTCATATCGTGGCTAAAGCTATGACATACAAATATTTGTCTACCCTTAACCTCCCGAAGTGTCATCTCCACAAAATTGACCCATCCTTGAAGCTACAAGTACCATCAAACATTGCCCGCTCTCAGGCGACAGTCTTGTGCCGCCTCTGGCTCGGGGTGGCATTTACAAAGGCCTACTCATTCCGCATTGGAATTGGGGATACGCCCATGTGCGACTCTTGTGGAACTACAGAAACAATTGAACATGTCTTATGTCTCTGTCCCAAGTTCGACGTCGAGCGTGAAGCTCTCCGGACAGCATTGAACCGTCTGGACTCTCGACCATTTTCTGAAATGAAGATCCTTGGACAATGGCCGTATGCGTCGATGGCACAGAAAGCCACGAAAGCCTTGTTGCACTACCTCAAGTCGACAGGTCTTGGCGACCGTCTGTAGACTTCGTGCGAAGTTCCTTTGTGCGCGAAACTGTGCTCTATCTATTTCTTTCTCTCTCTTTTCATCCCTATACCCCCTTTCCCCAGTGCAGGGAGGAAGCTAGGTCGATGACCAGCTCCGCTGTTTACTCAAGCCTTGCACCACTAGTGCAAGCTGCCCCCTTTCTTGCGTATTGGGTCAACCTCCCCATCGGTAAAGATCGCTAAACGACGAGGAACGGTTAGTGTGTTAGTTTGAATTCGGCGGAGGATAGTTGCCTGTACTCTCGTTAGGTTGCTGTGTGGTATAGGGTATATTCTCCTGTCCTCGTTATATAGGTTAGCAAGTTCTTTGTGGAAAGTCACTACCCTCCAATCGGGGGGTCCGGTTAAAAGGAGAGCGCGATTCGGTTTGTTAACCCTCGCGCCACATTACGCGCTTCCTCGTTACCGGGATTCCCGAGTGTGCGGGGACCCAGTCAAGGTTGGCTTTGGATCTTTCCAGATTCAAGTTTCTAGGGATCCTGGCTGTATTTAGTCCCACATTTCTTGCATACGTAATTATTACATGCTTGGTTAGAAGTTCCTTGTCGTTGGGCCCTAACTGAATTCGTTGTAACTTTAACACGTTCTGGTCTTGCCATACATCCAGCAGCTCGCTTTCACTGATTTCAAGGAGGTCATCATCATAAATGACACGCGCACAGTGTTCATTGACCTGCGGGGGCCCACGGAGACACGAATGTCACCAAACGCAACACGTTTTGACAGTTTGTTGTATTGAAGCTTGTCATGTACTTACAGAAGAAGGTCCTCGCTTGCCATCTTAGCCACTTTGTAACCTGAACCGATTGTCTCTATCAGACATTTTGCAACAACAAATGGGGATATCGTACAGACTGCCTTGGTTTCATGTTGACTATTTATTATGTGGTACTTGGGAAATGTTTCTTTAGGTGTCATGAAGAAGATCAAACTTTCATCGGTGCGCCCCCATCTTCGGTAGCGATAAGGTAGTGGAGGGAAATTTGAAGCCACATATAACATGACTGGGTCTTCAGCAGGAATGCCCGCCGCCCACCTCGGAGCCGAAGCTGGGGACGTCACAGGATTAGAAATATTCCATGCTGCGTACGCCAGCGGCGCATTCGCACTGTAACGTAATATATGCAGGGTGTTTCAGCGAACACTTTCAAAAATTCTTAAAGGTTGCCTGTGGCAGATTGTACATTTCTAGTTCATGAGCTGGTCTCCTCGAAGAGGCGGACATTATTTGCACAAGAAATTGAAATGCACATTCGAATAATTAATGAAAGTTCACTGATTAAGTTTAAAACTAATTACCTGATGGCCCATATTGCAATTTACAAATTCTAGCCGTGGAGTTCGCAAGGCGGATCCACATGGAACTAATTCTCGGGATGACACCAGTTTCGAGATAGTAATTCCCGAACTATGCATTAGTGTTCCAGTTAGTTTCTTAAGAAAACGTTGGTTTACGCATAGAAGCACAAAATTAACTGAAAGGCCAATGCATTTCTGCGCAAAGTTCGGGAATTAATATCCGACTTCGGCTCAAACCGAAGGTTCCCCTTTTCTCCGGACACGGCTAAGCAGCGAACGGCTACACGCGGGATCGTCCCATGCTCATGTGCTCAGCTACGTGATGTCGCAACACACCAAACGCCTGCTGACGAGACGCCACTGCATGGGACTTTGGCAGATGGATGAAAATAAATGGTCGGCTAAAGTGCACAAGTATATGTACTTGAACAGCGTAGATTCAGAGTGGAGGAAAAGGTCAAGCAAGCCGGCAACGAAGTACAGGGTACTTGAAATATTTCCTGTCTCCTCATAATTCAGGCCACTGTTAAAGAAAGAAATGTATGACCCGACAGTGGAAACGAACCTCTCTGTCCGGAGCACAGCAGCCCAATGATTTAACCAAGTAGACTACGATCGCACGCATACTCCTCTCGTGCATAGCCAGCTGGCTCTTTCAGACGTTTGGCGCGTGCGTCACGTGGCACTTTGTCGTGTTCAGTGTTAGTAACAGTTGGCGCTTCGAGACGCTGTTTTATGCTGCGCCAATCTCCGTGATCGGCCCTCATTTCCCAGTTGTCTAACTATACGTGGAAATTGCGCGACGCTGTGCCGCCTTCATGATCGCAGTTCGAACAGGATTTATCGGGTTATCGCCGGAGCGCAAATGACGTAAACAATCCGGGGTCGGCGGCGGTGGCGTTGACCGTTACAGAAAATTATATTTAGGTATATGTATATGCTACGCCTTCCCATATGACATGTGGTATATGCGAGTTATATTTCTACGCCATTCTATCATTCAAGTTGTTCAAACCTTGCCTTGCGTTCTCGACAATGTTATGCCTCGGAATTTTGATAATGACAGCCCACAAAGAAATGTCATGAAACAAAACACTGACAGTGCATGCCTTTTATGGTAAATCTTCTTAGACCGAAATATTAAAAGTGCGAAACAAAAATTTGTCGCGGTTTCACCCGAAAGGCGAAGCATCAATTGCGATAGAAAATTAGTAGAGAGCTATACGGAGTAAGGATAGTAGTTTTATCAGCTGTATAAACTTGGACATGCAGCAGCACCAGCAACGCGCAGAACTGTTGTCGACGCCGTCGGCATTTTGTCCGCGTTCGCAGCGAACGCGCGTGGCGTTGGTGACTGTTGCCGGTGCCTCTGGGGGCGGCTCGGAGGTTTCGACGAGATCAGAATGGGACACTGGTCGAGCAGCGTCGGAAATCTTACCCACCTTGTCGCCTCGCAACGGTTTTATATATATATATATATATATATATATACGCATTTGGTACCGCAGCTGAACGTCGCCACCCCTCGCTCCCTCCCATTCCCCCACGGCCTTTCGCACGACGGAGGAAGTCGCGTTTG
The DNA here is from genome assembly GCF_013339745.2 of Dermacentor silvarum. Classification (NCBI taxonomy): domain Eukaryota; kingdom Metazoa; phylum Arthropoda; class Arachnida; order Ixodida; family Ixodidae; genus Dermacentor; species Dermacentor silvarum. The sequence continues at coordinate 140,755,185 of NC_051160.1, read as the reverse complement.
CTCTCTATATATGGTGATTGTAAAGGCGGAGAGAGACGCTTAATTTTACAGCCTTTCAGGGAGCACGGCGCAGGACGCGTGTTTGCTCTCCGACGTGCGTTCGCTCCCCCTGAAATCACGCGTGCCTCGCCCCCTTTCACTCGCACATACAGCGTCGGGAGCGCGGCCACGATTTCATCGCCGTTGACGTCATACGGAACCTCATGGCGACGGCGACGATGACGCCGGCGGCAGAAATCCGCTTTGGAGTGTCCATATAATTGCTACCGCAATAATAGACAGTTTTAGTTTAGCCTTTCTCGACTTACGTACTCTAAACGCAAACACTTTACGAGACGTTAGGGTGTACGCCGCTTAAGGACTTTTAGTTTGACGTTCCGAGAACGTAAACGTAATATAAAACGTAAGCGCACGTAGCGCCATTTCTTGCCTAAATCAACAATCAATTATTGTCTTGGCTACAAGCAAGTCACATGTCGCCGAGGACGGGGCCAATCCGTTTATGTGTGCGCGGGAACGTCGCATAAACGATTGAGCAGCAGGTTCTGCGTCGCACGTCCTCTTCCTGTTCACAAACTCATGGAGCGCTCAAGTGTTCTTTGGGACCCGTTTTGCTCGGCTTACCTAAGCTGGCACGACATTGAAACAATTACGATGCGCGAGCGCGAACCAAACCCCAGGTTGTATGGGGCCAGGAATGGGCTCCTCAACATTGATGCCATCCCAGACCGCACGTTCCGTCGCCAATTCCGGTCTGAAAATCAAGACTTGCCTGTTCTCGAGAAAGCGTTGCAAGTGCCGGACTACGTTACAAGCGCTCAAGGAGTGAGAGTGTCTGTCCAGGAAGCCCTGTGCATGTGCTTGCAGCGCCTGGTCTACCCGAACCGCCTGTGTGACTTACAAGACTTCTTCGGTCGCCACTACAGAGTCATTTCAAGTTTCTCGAACAAAATGATGTTCCACACTTCGCATATCTTAGGAACTTAAACAGTAAGAGAGGCTTGGAGCTACTCACCTTTCAAGCTGACGCGAACAGACGACATACAAGTATTACAATACGGGGATCATTTTTTGCTCACTGTCTGCCACCTGTAGGAGACGACGCGCGCTGCGGTCAGTGTAACGGTTCCGAAGCGCGCGTCGTCTGCTATACAGGTGGCAGACGGCGAGCGTCATGACGCGAAGAAGCGATGAACTGCGCTCCAGACGGGCCGGTCGGCGCACCTACCCATCTAGACATCATAACGTTATTACTTTTTTATTGCGATAGCAATTATATGGACACTTCCACCGGATTTCTGCCGTCGGCGTCGCCGTGAGGTTCCGTATAGATAAAATCTTCGCCGCACGCCGTATGCCCGAGGAAGCGTGCGGGGACGCACGCTGTCACGGAGAGCGAACGCACTCAATCTTCCACGCGCAAGCAAGGAAGCGGGAAGCGAACGCCGGAGGGAGCGGGGGGGGGGGGGCGCATTTCTACTCTGCCAACAACCGCGCTCGTCGCTCGCTCGCACCGTCGCTTATCTCCACACGGCTCTGACCTTTATGCGCTGTGCATTCGCCGCTCAGTTTCCGTTGAAGCGATAGACCGTGCGTACCTTCGCCCGCGGCGGCGTATATGCGCTTGCTGCCAGCGTTTTGACAGTCGTTGTCTGCAGTCATTCAGTGTGATCTATCCATGTTTGTTTGTGCGCGCTCACACTACAGTTAGTAATAGTCGGGCCACATTTTCCAACGCGCGCTACACATGCAATGCTGCCCGGATCGGCAGTGCAGCGCTACAGGTGTGTCCCTTCGCACGCGCTGCCCACGGGAAGCGCTTCTCATCAACACCACCGTTTCACACGCGCCTTCTCGTGGTCATCGAGTCTCTCTTCATGTCGGTCTACTTACGCCGCAGCACACCTGCTTACTTAATCAGCCCATGTTTACTACAATTCATATTGCTACCAAAGCCGCTCACCTTACTTCGTATGGCATTGCTGTGTTGCTATCGCATTCATTGCTTCGGAAACTGTGACATTTCTTTGTGTGTGTGCGTGCGTGCGTGTGTGTGCGTGCGTGCGTGCATGCGTGCGTGTGTGTGTGTGTGTGTGTGTGTGTGTGTGTGTGTGTGTGTGTGTGTGTGTGTGTGTGTGTGCGTGTGTGTGTGTGTGTGTGTGTGTGTTTGTGTGTTTACATTCTGCAGAATCGAGGCTGCCTACTTACTTTCGAAGACATGCTCGGTCGTTCCTGGCGAAATGCGCCAGCAGAAGCTTGCATCTCTCAAGCAGGGTTCTTCCGCTAACACCTTCTTCGTCGCAAGTTCCATGTTTTTCGCAATCTCTTGACATTTTGATAGATTTCGAAGCGGGTTGCAAGCATGCACTTCACGGAGAAGAGCTAAATCGTCTTTCTCGGTGAAGCGCAAGCGTGTCACACCTGTTGTTGGTAGAGCCTTCATTTTGTAGACTGTTTTCCAAGAAAAAACTCGCGTTACCATGGCACCGCCAGTGACTTAGTTTTGCCAAATCCGTCTAAGACAAGACAATCCATTAGCATCCATCTGGTGTTGCTATACGGCAACGTATGCGGACGCGTCGCGTTAGGCCTACGGTCACCGGAATCGCCGAACGATCTCAGAAATTGGGCGCGCTATGCGCTCAAAACTAACTTTTCAGGGGGGTTTAGAGAAAGCGAAAGCTCATTTGTATAGTAAGTGGTGATCTACGCGAGTGAGAGCGCAGCCATCATGAGAATTCATGGTGAAGTGGGAGCCAGTGGTTCCGCCATGTTTCACAACGTTATTTCTTAGCGTTCGTAAACATTACGAACGTTAAACTCGCCAAATAACGTACGTTATCATAGCGCACGTAAACCGCAGAAATTGAATAAAGTTCAGAGCATGCGCAGTGATGACGACGCTATTTTTTAAGTACGTAATGCGTTTACGTTTGCTTGCAAACGCTAAACTAAAACTGCCTAGTAACTGAAACACAAAATGATGTAATGTTTTTGGCGCAGTTGTGTAGTCTCTGGGATCTGACCACGCAAGAGGCCACGTTGCTACCAGAGAAGAGAGAGAGAAATCAGAAAGCTCACCTACATATATAGCGTTCGCTGCCAGCGTTTCCCAGTAAACATTACAGTTACATAAGCTGCAGTTGCCTGGAAGCGTGAGAAGCAGTCCGGGATCTTTGAATACTATCGCATTTCACTCCTAAAGCTGAAGCTTATAAGCATCATAAGTTTATAAGTTTATAAGTTTTAACATGCATCAAATGACATAGCCATGGGCGCGTACAAATTCAATAACACGTCGTAAGGTGGCGTCGACCGTAGGAAAAGAAATCATGCCGTCGGCGTTACACGATCGTCATCACCGTCGTGTTGCTGCCGTATAAACTGGACACACGCTCGCGTCAGACGCACAGCTGTTCGTCTTCGACAAACACGTTGGTCTACCTGAGAGATTTGCATAATACCAAAACGCGGCGAGGTGGCCAACTGCCACCGAAACGCTTCGCATAGCATGAATTTCCAACAGAGTACAGAGCTCTATTGTTCGTTGCTGGAACTCACCTAAATGGGTGAACCTTTTTATTGGGATAGCAATTATATGGTCACTCCAACGCGAATTTCTGCCGTCGGCGTCGTCGTCGCCGTTGCCGTGAGGTTCCGTATGACGTCAACGGCGATGAAATCGTCGCCGCGCTCCGGACGCTGTATGTGCGAGTGAAAGGGCGCGAGGGACGCGCTTTCACGGGGAGCGAACGCACGTCGGAAAGCAAACACACGTTCTGCGCCGTGCTCCCTGCAGGGCTGCGTCTCTTTCCTCCGTTACAATCAATCACCCCAGTACTGCGAAGAAAAAACACAGCTCCTCCCTAACCAAATTAGAGAAAACATTATAGTAGACCCTATCCCCAAGAACATGCACCCAATTCACAATCAAGGCAGGAGAGCAGCGCGTGCCCGCATGTTGCACAAACGCTGTTTCAGAGACCCAGATGTAGACTACACGGACGCTAGCCCGTATCCCTCGTCGCCACGACGCGAGACGAAATACACGATCACCTCTGTCAATCAGGGGAACCTCGTTGCCTCTGCTTCCATCCGCGCCACATGCAGCGCAGCAGCGGAAGCAGCAGCGATCGCTCTCGCACTTCGTGACGCCGAGAGCAAGCAAAGAGACGCTCGCGTCCTTACGGACTCACAAGCGGCGTGTAGTTTATACCTGAATACTATACAAGCCATTCGAATCCTGGGCCGCTCACTAGAGGGGATTCACGGGATCGTCTGGTGCCCCGGGCACGAATGCCTGCGGGGCAACGAAGAGGCGGACTGCGCAGCTCGAGGTCTCACTAGCCGAGCGGCAGACCACACCGTCTTTCAGCCCCCGACAGACCGAGTAGCGACCCATGAGTTAATCATGAGTCAACAAATACTGGAGGACCAACGTCTTGCAAGAAGACAATACGCTCCCCCGCACAAAGCTCTCAATAGACTCCAGGCGAGGGACTGGCGCCGCCTGCAAACAAACACATAACCACACATGTCCCGGCTACACGCCATCTCGCCAGACAGATATACGTCCCACACATGTCCCTGGTGTAGCACACACACAGAGACACTCGCGCACATAACACACCAATGCACAGACAGACCGGACGAGGCAATCTCGCCACGAGTCACGTCACACACGCTCACTACGTGGTCTTGGGAGGCAAGATCTCCGAACTGGACCTGGGAAGCCAACTGGCGACCCTCGACCAGGCCCGGCGAGCAGCGATTGCCAGTGGATCCCTGTCAGAGGAAACCACCCAGGAATAAACCGCGCATAGCCTACTGTATTAATAAAGTTTCTCCTCCTCGTCCTCCCCCGTTACAATCACCATATATAGAGAGCAAACGCGACTTCTTCCGTGCCACGAAATGCCGTGGGGAGATGGGAGGGAGGGGAGGCGACGTTTATCTGCGGCACCAAATGCGTATTGATATAAAAAAATCACAGCATATCCACGGGGTGAATGATGATGAGTGGGCGAAGCTCCGGAGGGAATCATCGGATCTCCCGCTTAAGGGGACGCTAGCACAAACGCGTTAGAAACGTGCAGTACTCTCTAGTAAGGGGGAGCGGCCACAGCGTCTTACGCAGCCATTTACACATGCCGGAACGTGCACCGCGTTTGCCGACGCCATCACATGACTGCTGAGAGAGTATACCCCCGTATTCATAAACGCTCCTCGACTTGAACTTGACTTGCCACCGCCTTGGGCAGCGCGTTCGAAACGCGTTGAAGGTAAGGCGGAGAGGCCACAGCGTCTTACACCAGCTTCTTACACGGGCCGTAACGCGCTAGCACAAACGCGTTAGAAACGCGCTAGAAACGCGGCCTTTCGTTAATGTTGGGTATTTATTGCCATGGTGGTGCGTGTGTCTATGTGCGCTTCGTGGCGTAGTGGGCTAACGCCGCGCGCTCGGAAGCGAGGGGTCCCTGGTTCGATTCCGCGCTACGGACACAACTTCAGAATTTTTTTTCTCATTTTTCTCAGACTGGTTACACACTATACTACTACGACGACGGGGACGGAACGGGTGCCGCTATAAGGAGCTTCGCTCCTAAAACGTTGCGAGGCGAGAAGGTAGGTAAGATTTCCGACGCTGCTCGACGAGTGTCCCATTCTGATCTCGTCGAAAACCTCCGAGCCGCCCCCAGAGGCACCGGCAACAGTCACCAACGCCACACGCGTTCAGTGCGAACGCGGACAAAACGCCGACGGCGTCGACAACAGTTCTGCGCGTTGCTGGTGCTTTCTGCATGTGCAAGTTTATACAGCTGATAAAACTACTATCCTTACTCCGTATAGCTCTCTACTAATTTGATATCGCAATTGGTGCTTCGCTTTCGGGTGAAACTGCGACAATTTTTGTGATAGCTATCACATGAGCACTAGAAGTGCTCCAAGCACGTTGACGCCGTTGCTGCCGCAGTGCTGTCCCGATATCGACAGCACACGCACTGCTCACGGCCGGAGTGTTAGAGGGTCTGTAGAGACGCGAAGTGCGTTTGGCTGCAAAAATGACGAAGCCAAGTGGACGTGCCGTCAACGCTCCGCTCGGTGGCGTTCGCTTTCTGATGCAGGCATGAGCGTTGTGCGTACGCATACTATAAACCGGGTCTTTGAAAACTTTTCATCTGGTCACGAAGCTCCCGCGTAACGCAATGGGATGGCTTCATGTAGCGCCCACAGTGGTCGCACCGCGGCGCTGGCGCAAGTAGAAGGGCATCGGAGCAGACTCCTGAAACGCCACATGCGTACTGTGCGTAAAGGCGGTCTTTCGAAGGTGTCGACTGTCATTATCGGCGTGTGCATATTGGCGGCACAGCATGCAAATCGCCGTCCTGTTTCTGTACAGTGTTCAACAAATTTAAACGCGAACAGTTTCAAAACAATTACAATGCCTTGTTTCATTTCTTGTTTCGCCTGCATTTGTAACAGCGGCCTAATTCACAATTCAAAATATACCGTTGGGACTACTGCAGGGTTAGAAACCGGCTACAGAAACATTTCATGTCACACTTTTATGTAATTATGCGTAAAAAGCCTGCGTTGCTGCTGGTAGGAGCTCGTGTTTCGGTTTTCGGTTTGTAGGGACAGCCGCAACAGAAAAAATTAGGCCAGTTCCACGCTTGGGAAACAGCGGAGCTCTGTAAGAGTGGTTGTATTGCGAGTGGGTATGAAGCTCGCCTTTGGACCGTAAGTACCCGGGTTCAGATGCCGCCTCGCCAAGAAAGTTTGTATTGTTTATTCTCTCTCTTTCTTTCTCTCTGCTTCCTTCTCTCTCTCGGTGTCTGTCTGTTTTTCTTTCTCTCTTTCTTTCCTTCTCTCTCTCTCTCTCTCATTTGTTCTTTCTCTCGCCCATAGCAACTTGTGTTACAATCGTCGCTACAATGCAAGCATACGGTTCCCATAAATACGTGTTTTGCAAGCGTGGGTGTTCATAGTTTCCTGTCTCATGTATGTGCTGCCAGTACTGCACTGCATTGCGTACTTGCGACATTTATTTGGAGCTCGAGTTGTGGATCGATGCATCGCGATAATCTGTTCGTCGCCCTTGAACGAGGTGGTCTAGGATTAGTCCATCTCTTCGTCACGCAAATTGTTTCTCGTGTGTTTTTCTTTCGAGACTGTGACGATCCGTTCTTGCGTGAAATGTTACAGCTACGATTAGTTCCTTAAATTCCTTATATAGTAGTGTCATCAGATGCCAAAGATGTCCCACAGGCTCCTTGGAGCTTTCTCAAAGAGGTTGTTGAGTCATTCCTTTTCTTGAAAGTTAGATTCAGCCTGGAGTACATTTCCACTGCGAGCTGAAAAGCAATTTCTGCTGCACTGGTCGACTCGATTTTCCCAGATGCTTTGCATCGTGCACCTTATTTAAATCCGCCTTATCAGGATTTACTTAGGTGGGTCCGTAAATGTGTACACCTCCTGGAGTTAAAACGTTTTTTTAATTGCATTCGGAAACCCTTCCTGTTAAAACCTGTTTGAACGTGAGAGGCTGCTTCGTACCATGGTCCACGAACTGTCGACTGTCTCCACGTGCTGAAACAATATATAACTGTTTTATAGACTGTACGGATGCTATATTTCTCTGGGACATTCTCTAACGGACCCTTAAAAAGGAGATCATTGACATCACCCCATACGCAATTAGGTTCCTACCGTTTTAGATTACTGGCGGTCCTCCCTATGACATCTTCGTAGTACTGGGTTTATGCAACGTATGGAGAGCTAGACTGTGTGATCGCCATGCCGAAAGCCCACGATCTACAAGATCATTTTTTCTTGAAAGTGCAGTTTTCTTTCTTGAAGGCGCTCTCGTTTTCGCCGTGCTAGGAACAGCAGCCACGCGTGCTGCAATTTATGCGATCGGGTGATCGGTCACTTGTGCTAATCTTTTTCCGCTGCAGCTGTACATCTCTCTCCGTGTAGTGACCCCATGCTTCGTGAGAGCCACAAAGCCTAACATGTGTTGTGTGCCTGCGTGTCAGGGGTTACACTTACAGAGGTGTCTAACTAAGGTTACTAAGTTTACCATTAAAAGACAATACCCCAAAAAAACTAAACAAATTTCATGCCCTAAACACACCCATGCCGAACTTAACTAACCAAACTAACAAAGCTAACTGAACTAATCAACAAATAACCAACTTAGCCAGCCTAACTTACAACGGAACTAATATCTAAGCCAACTAATTAAATAACTTCACTGGCTAGTAAATAACTAAGCCACCATGGTGGGTCCTATCTAATCAAATATAACTCTAAATAATTAACTTAACTAAACAGCCTAACTCGCTAACTTATATAGTACGTTCATTAACTAAAAAATTACTAATTGGTTATACTAATTCCAAGAATCATACCTGAGCCAACTGAAACAGCTAATTAACCAACTAAACTCATTCAAAACTAGCCTAAGAAACTAAATTAACAATGCTAAGTCAGCTGATAAACTAATGACATGATATAAGCTAGCTTAACAAATAAGCTATTGTTATTTATAACCAAGTTAGTACATTATTATAACTATTACATTATTATAAGTTAGTACATTATTATAACATATTACATAGATAAGTCAATCATCCAGGACAATCACAACGCCGCACCTGCGCCGTGCCTTCGGCAAACCAGTGAGAGCAGCGAAATCGGACGAAGCGTACAAAAGGCAGCAGCAAACACATGCCCTGTTCAGTGGGCTTGATGGCACTGTCAAGGGGTCTATGAAAAACCACTTCCTGCTTCACGTACAGGTTAGAAAGAAATTCCATTTTCTAAGTGTCACACAGGTGATGCTATTTGTTTCGTGGTGCTACCAAGCCATGACTGTATTGTGTATTGTGTTTGCGAGTACTTTCAAATTGCCCGCTCGCTGTTGTGCTTGCTCAGTGGCGACATCGAGAAAAATCCCGGCCTAAACACGCTCGACGAGATCTTGAAAGGCGTTACGGAAATTATTACCTCGCAGCGCAGTAGAAGGATTACAAGGCATTCAATAGACACTGGCAGAGATGGAAGTTACTCTTGCATCGCTTAAACAATATCATAAGACACTGCAGCAGTGTGAACAGCAGGTCACCGCAATGAGCAAGGACATCAAGAGCCTGAACAAAAAACTAGATGACATGGAAAGCAGAAGCGGTAGGTATGACATTAATATTTACAGGTTGGAAGAAAAAAAACGATAAAAGATGTCCGTTCTTCGTAAGTGCAAGAAGCTTAAAAATAGCTCGATATCTATATCAGACGACATCTCTGCCTCAGTACATGACGTACGCAGTAAACTTTGGCAGTCCTCAAAACAAAACGTGACGCGGGAATTAAGGTAACACTTCTTTTTGATAAGCTTAAAGTGACCGATCAACTGTTTATATGGAATGACGTACAGAAAGGCAGGCTACCTTTGAACAACGTACGTCGCGACGACGCCGGGAAGTTCAGTGCTGACAACGCCTTACAAGCAAAACTTAAGAATTCACTTGCTTTATTATGTTTTAATCCAAGGAGTATTGTTAACAAAGCTGAAAAATTAGAAGATATCTTGCTAATTCACTCTCCTCACATTGTCGCCATAACCGAAACATGGCTGCACGCCGATATTCATGATTCAGAAATAGTTCCTCCCTCTCATTTCGCTCCGACCTCAATAGTTGCGGGGGTGAAGTCGCTTTCGCATTACGGCAGGGTTTATTTTTTCTCAAAGAGCAAGTATTCCAGATCATGAAAGTGTGTCGTCCACTCTATAGTTCCATGAGTCACCCGTGCTGATAGGCGGTATTTAATGAAAGCGAAACGCGTCCGACAACTGCATAATGAAAATTCACGACTTCCTTTGCGGCAGGTTGAAAGATCGTACTAAGCTAATTCTTACTGGTGATTTTAACCTAGTCACTCTTGATTAGAGTACGTTGAATGCCGGTAGTAGAAATGTTAGTAGTTCTGCACAGCATTTGAACACAGCGTTTAGTTTTTCGTTATCTCAGCTTGTCACATAGCCAACGCGCATTCAAGGGCAGACACCTTCAATACTAGGCCTTGCATGTGTCTCTAACCCAATCGAAGAGGGCATGTCAGATCATAAACTGCTGCTGCTAACAGTTACTATCGGCGTTAGCAAACCAGTTCCTGAATCACGTGTAACTGTTAAAAACGCCAATACAGCTGACGATGTCAGCATCATTGACTACCTTGAAGTAAGGTTAGAAAACATTTCCATTCAAAGTTATGGCGCGGTGAATAATCTGTGGCTTAAACTAAAAGACATAATAGCACATTGTGAGGAAACATTCATTCCCACATGACTGAAACGTCCCAGGCAGCCCAATACATGAGGCCAACTAAGGCCCATGTTGGTTTTGATCCGGCACTGGTGGGGCCTGGGAAGCCAGATGTTGCCTCCGTAATGCCAGTGCTGCAGCGAAGCCACTGTATCAGACATCCAGCGCTGGCCCTGGCTTGCCGGCGAAAGCCCGGTAATTGCTAAGCGGGGCCGCAACTGGCTATCCCGAGCCTGCTTTGCCGTTAGAGTGCTGTCATTGGATGTACGTCTCGAAACGTTGCCTAACAACGTCCGTTCAATGCTATAGGCATTGCCACATCGTTTAGAAGTTCTTATAGGCCCGCGAATATCGTCCAGTCAAACAGAACGGTATGTTAATATTAGTTTTCTTGTATTCGCTTGCCATTCCTCCGTATATATGTTGTACACCACGCAATATTGATTGGAATTTTTACCGATCACGCCAACAGCAACGACATCGCTCGGGACATTTTTTTTCTTCTCACTAAATTATATATGTTCTGCGTATTCCTTTTATTGCAAAGGCTGTCAACTTTTACCTAATCGTTTTTATTGTGTTGAATCGTTCGATCGGAGATTGTTTACAAGTGGCGCAAGCGCACTGCATTAGAACGCATCAATGTGCGCTTTCCGTGTGCATCCTTGATAGTCGCAATAACAAATTCATGGGGGTATAGAATTAAAAAGTATGAGCGCTTATATTTGCGTGTTTAAATAGTTGTGGTGCAGATAGGGAATTTCAAAATACTGCATAACCTTTTTATGGTGCAATCATCTGTGCACTTACCGGTAATGCCGTTGCTAGCTGAACTTTTTAGCGGCTGTAATGTTTATTGCTAGTACAATGCAAGTCATTGTAGATGAGTGCGCCAAATACTATTTTTCTGTGTAAGCATATCGTACCCCGTAGTATAGTGTCTCCGGCTTCCCGCTTTAATATAAGCTTAAGTCCTTTCCCGGAAGGCTCTGTCTAGCGTTCTTTTTTATGCTACATGATCTTTTTTTGTGATCAACTCGCACAGCAGGCGTAGATTCCTACCCGCAGAAAGAATCGGGAAAGAAAGAAGAGGCGCGATGCCGTAGGAGAGTTTCCTGTTGGTACATATTTCTAAAATGAGAAACCATCAAATACGAGTAAGAGGAATAAGAATGTGAGACAAACGTAATGCTAGCTTATAGCTGAATGTTTATTTTGCGCGACGCCAGATGTATCTATACTGAAGAGAAGGGGGAAGGCGGAGAGGCTGAGAACAGACAACGCCACGACAGAAAGACGGGGGAGAACGAACAGAAGAGGTTTGGGCAGACGAGCCAGAACGACTACACAAGACGCCCACCGTGGGAAGGCGGGGGGGGGGGGGGGGGGGAGAAAAAAAAGGAATGTTAGTGGCCCCCCGCACCTATCCGGATTTGGACAGTCGGCTGCAGGGGGCAAAGGCACGCGCAAGGGGCTCTAAGGACTGAGAGCGAAGAGCCAGTATAAGATTAAAGGATAGTAAAGGAAAATAGAATGGGAAGAGAAAAAAAAATGAGCGTACTGGATAAAAATGTTAGCTCCTGAATAAAATTAATTTCTGGTTTTATAAATGAAATATGCGTAATAAAAAAAAGAAATACGATTTTTTTTTTCTTTTTCAATTAGGTGAACTCTTTTTGTGAGAGGAACACAGTTAGTTTCCTGACACACGCTTCCCTCTCACACAGAAAAAAAGCGTAGGCCTCGAAAATATCCCGCGTGTGTTGGTCTTGGTGTCGAAATGAAATGCGCCACCAACTTAATACGGGCCCGCGCCCGCACGAGCTGCAGTGCAAAGCCGGAATGCTGCTTGGGGCGGACTTGAGCGAGCTTGTCTTTTAAGCACCGCATCCTGTGCCCTTATACGACCGACCGCTAGACAGCGGTACTTGGTACACCACTTCCTTGCGGCACAGAACAGAAACCATAACGTGTTTCATGGTTCATGGTGCAGGCCCGTCCTACTCGGCATTCAACTTCCATTACATAGGCTACACAGGCGACCCGAAGTTAAAAACACAGCGCGTACTTCAACTTTCCCCGTCATACGTTTCAATGACACCTTGTGCACGTAGAGTATGTCGGCAATGTTGAAGTTGTCCTTGTTTTACCCGGGACCACGGTCTCCAATTCGCGGTTACGTGAAGAGTAGCTACTTGGTGATACTGCGCAGGTGGTGGCCGTAGAACGGCTGCAAACATGCGCCCCTGACGCCACTTCACCCAGGAAAGCTCCAACGGCATGATCGGTGGCGGCCTGGTCATTGTCGGCTGGTTGACTATTTGGAATTCTTTTCAATATTCGGTTATTTTTTCGCTGCCCTTTGCGTCTTATATCATCTAATCAATCACCCAAACGATGTTTTGAGTTTGCAAAGTGGCATACATAAACTATCGTGTCGGTTTGACACATGGTTGATGAGCCTTAATATTTCGGAGTGTAAAACAAGAGTATCGCGCATTCCGTATCAAATTCAGAGTTCCACTTACACCCTCAATGGCACACCTCTAGTAACTTTTTACTTTTATGGATATATCGGGATATACACCACACAAAACATTTTTCGAAAAGTTATGTTGAGTTTACTTAGCGATGCCAACCGCATGCTTGATATTTTACTCTCACGTGTAGCCAGTGCGTCTTCTGTAAGATCAACGCTTGGTCTACCTTGTCTGGAGTCATGGCGTATGTGATCTCACTTGAGTTTGTTTATTATGATTCATTTTATTACTCCCCGCTCCTTAAAGGACAGTTTCTTCTACCTCGCACTATACGTTTCATCTCGCAGCGGCCACGAATTCAAAGTGATACTTGCCGTGCTAACCATTGTTACTACGCACGAGCAAATACTGGAATCATCTCCTTCCGTCTTCAAAAAAGCCGCGTTTGTAGCTTTTTTGTTTATGAAAAAAAACGGCCCCACTATACTAACATAAGTAAATTAATATGACGAACTTGAACGAGATCCCTATGCCTGCTTCTTGGGCATAACTTATACGTTATGCGCCGCGCAAGGTTTTTGTCGCGAGGTTTCCGAGATACGGCTACCGCTGCTTCGTTTATATTCATTTATATTTTTTTGGGGGGGGGGGGTGTTTTATTTAGCTTGAAGCAAGAAATGCATGGGGCACGTTGGCAAGCGATGCTGTGCGCGGGACTACCTCCTTGCGCACACGTCTTGCTCTACCATTCTCCTGGAAGAAGCAGCGAAAAAAAAAAACATTCATTGAGCCGTTTGAGTTGTCCTACAGGCATATTTGTCATCCTTTACATTTCAGCTATATTAAATAATAAAATCAGCACAAATGCTAGTGATAGTTCAGCCGCAGCAGCTTTTGCTAAATAAATGAATAATAAATAAGTAAGTAAATAAATAAATAAATAAGAAGAAAAAAATTTGCCGCGTATCTGCGTGCTTCGCTGCAAATGTCGTCGAAAGACGATAGTCTTCTGCCGGCCGTACTACATGAGTGCTGGTCTGATCCGCGGCCACCCGTGATGCTGTTCTCGTACCATTTCCGTCCTGGCATGAAGGTTTGTTTGAACAGATTTCATTTTACCGCATTACTTCATCAAGCGGCCATTTATGTTTTGCCCTGCCTCAGACAGCGCTTCCTTTATGTTGAATCGGCCGCATCTGGCTGGCATTGATAAAATTGAGGAGGCGCTGCGTGCGACATGGACGCCATCTGGCAATACATCGGGAAACATGAGCTTGTGCAGAGGGTTTCCTTCCTCCATGGCAGAGGGCGCTCGTCGGCGCGCAGTCGGGGAACGTCGTTCGTCGGCGCGCATAGCATGGCATTTTCAGCGCAGCTTAAGAAACTAGGGTCTTTAGAGTTACGTATCTATGTATTTTCTATTAAAGGAACACACCTCCTAATACTTACCTAGTGATGCGCCTCAGATATGCGTAATATTTACTTTGTGATCGATAACGTTCACAAGTATGAACAGCCGTACCAGTTTAAGTAGTGTGGGCGGTAAGCAAGTGGTCCAACTTTGGCCGGGTGGCTGAATCGGGTGACAGACAGACAAACAGACAGACAGACAGACAGACAGACAGACAGACCAAATTTTCAGCGTTTAAGTTCCCCAAGAAAGACTATCGTCTTTAAAAAGAAGAAAAAAAAGTGTACGTGTCATTCTTCACTACTGCCAGCAGAGAATGGAAACACGCAGTATGTGGGCAGGCGAAGTGACGTCAAAACACCAAGAATACGTTTTGCTATGACAGCAAAACGCATGGAGAGATCATGACCGTGGGAAGTTGCTTTAAATACAATGAACGCCATCATGGGATGTGCAGTTCAACTGTCGTACAGCGCCTGCGTGGGATGAAAAGCAAGAGAGCCTTTTTAACATGCGGCTATGCAGGGTGACAACAGGGGATATGTATTTAATTTCTTACTTTTGTGCTCCTCGCATATATTCTGCACTGCTGGCAGTGTTAGAATAGTATATATGTATATGTATTGCATGCAGATGCTGGCTGTAAAAGGAGCAGGTCGACATCAATCAAGCGGAAGACTTCATAAAAATGTGGCTGCCAGGTGCCGTCGACTGCAGCACGAGGTCGCGGGATCGTATCCCGGCCGCGGCGGCCGTATTTCGATGGAGGCGAAATGCAAAACAAAAAACACCGCATATCCACGAAGTGAATGATGGTGAGTGGGCGAAGCATCGCGGGGGATCATTCGGGTAACCGTGAATCCCCCGTACATTGCCCACTCGAACATGCAAATGAGTGACAACACATGTGTACAGTATATACCATGTTCTCGTATTGGTCGTATATGGTATTGAGGTGCGGACTTCGTTTTCCCTTCATTAAGACTGCCTTGTGATCAGTGCAGCAGCACGCCGACGCCGGCAAGCGCGGACCAGAGAGGCGGCGAGAGCGCGAGAAGCGGCGGCAAAACGCCGGAAGCGTTCTCTACCTGAGGTTTGTGGCGCGAGCTTCGCGCACACATACTGTATATATATATATATATATATATATATATATATATTGTTACGTAGGAAGACGCAGACGAAAAGCTATATACAAGTATATTTACAAGCAAATGCGCCACACTTGGCCAAGAGGCAACAGCCCGCACCAGCCTCTATTCTTCGTCGTCGTCTTCATACTGCTCGCCTCTTCGTCAAGGCGACTACAGTTCCGTAGCACTACCCCCGGCGGCAAAAAGCACCGTCCCGGAGCGATTAAAGGCCGGACTCGGAACCAGTGTAGTAGGTCGTGAGCCTACTGACGTGCACGACATCACTGGATACCAGAGTAGATGGCGAGGTCGAACTGACAGGTTCAATTTCGTACGTCACAGGCGTCACCTCGCGCAGCACGCGGTAGGGCCCTGTGTATCGCGAAAGGAGCTTCTCTGAAAGCCCGACGTGACGAGACAGCGCCCACAGGAGCACGAGTGCACCAGGCTAAAACTGTACGTCGCGGTGGCGGGCGTTGTACTGACGCTGCTGAGAGGTTTTAGAGGTTGTCAGTCGAGTACGGGCAAGCTGGCGTGCATGGTCGGCGAGGGCAATGGCGTCGCGCGCATACTCGCTTGTTGAGATCGCAGCAGGAGGAAGTGCCGTATCAAGGGGCAAGGTCAGTTCGCGACCGTACAGTAGATAAAATGGAGAAAATGAGGTGGTGTCGTGCCAAGAAGAATTATACGCAAATGTGACGCAAGGAAGGGCAATGTCCCAGTCGTGGTGGTCCTTCGGAACATACTTGGACAGCATATCGGTAAAGGTACGGTTTAACCGCTCCGTCAGGCCATTGGTTTGAGGATGGTATGAGGTAGAGAGCTTGTGTTGAGTGGGGCAGGAACGCATAATGTCGGCGATAACTTTCGACAGGCAGTTACGACCACGGTCAGCAAGCAGCTGTCGCGGGGCGCCATGAAGCAATATAATGTCACGCAAGAGAAGTCTGCGACGTCAGTGGCGCAACTGGTAGGGAGAGCCCGCGTGATAGCGTATCGGGTGGCGTAATCAGTTGCGGACGTCTACCCATTTGTTCCCATGTGGGAAAGGGGCCCTGGAGGTCTAATCCAACACGAAAGAACGTTTCCACAGGCACGGTGATCGGCTGGAGATGACCGGCAGGTAGCACCTGAGGTGTTTTCCGACGCTGGCAGGGATCACAGGCAGCAACATAGCGTCGGACAAAGCGAGCGAGACCGGGCCAGTAGAAGCGGCGGCGGACGCGGTCGTACGGGCGGGTTACCCCAAGATGTCCTGCAGTGGGTGCGTCATGCATCTTAAAGAGCACAGTCCATCATAGACGTTTTGGCACGACAAGAAGAAGATCAGGTCCGTCAGGGAGAAAGTTCCTTCGGTACAGAATGCCGCCCTGGAGGACATATCGGCGAACGGAGGCATCGGTAGGAGTAGAGCGCAGACGCTCGATGAGTGCTCGCAGCGATAGATCTCGGTACTGCTCATCGGCGATGTTAGCGAAGGCAGACACAGAGAAAATTCCGTTGGCGGTACTACTGTCGACGTCGTCAGGCTCGTCTACCGAGTAGCGAGACAGACGTCCTCGTGTAGTCCGCCAGATTTGTAGCGAGACAGGCGTCCTCGTGTAGTCCGCCAGATTTGTAGGTGACAGAATACGAATATTCTTGAAGGCATAAGGCCCAGCGATCAAGTCTTCCTGTAGGATCTTTCAGTGAGCATAACCAGCAAAGCGCGTGATGGTCTGTGACAACGGAAAAGGGTCGGCAATATAAGTTTGGGCGGAACTGCGCAACCGCCCAAACTAGGGCCAGACACTCACGCTCAGTGATGGAATAGTTGCGCTCGGACCGTGAAAGGAGCCTGCTGGCGTAAGCGATAACACAGTCGTTGCCGCGCTGGCGTTGTGCCAGTACTGCGCCAATTCCGTGGCCGCTGGCATCAGTACGGACTTCGGTTGGCGCAGAAGAATCGAAATGGGCCAGAACGGGAGGTGTTGTGAGAAGGTCGATTAGATGCGAGAACGCAGAGGCCTCGTTATTGCCCCATTGGAAGGGGGCGTCATTTTTCAAAAGCTCGGCTAGTTGTGGTGCTATGGCCGCGAGATTCTTCACGAAACGGTGGAAGTACGAACAAAGGCCGATGAACGGCTCGAGCCTCAAATAGCAAGGCACTGCCCTTTGTGTTATCGTACAGATTTCATTTCTAATTCGTTCATCACAATTCTTGTAAATCTCCATGGTCCTTTTTGTTTCCATTCTGTGCATCCAATTCACCGTCTCCGTATCTCTCACTTTCTGTCTGGTGACTCCTGGTTGTCGATTTACAGTTTCAAATACCTGTACTTGGTTGCCAATTTTCTTTACCTCTTCCTTCATTCTGTGTCCACGCTTTTCATGTAGAGATACTTGTGCACTTCAGCTGCCCGTCTATTTTCATCCATGTTCCTGAGCCTTTCTTCACAACTAATTCTGCTCTGTGCTTCTCTGACTTCAAAAGAGGGCCAATCCATGTCACCCTGCACTGCCTAATTTGTGGTTTAACCGTGCCTCCTAAAGCCAACCGACCTACTGATCTTTGGTTAACTTCCAAACCTGACAAGATATGAATTTAAGCATCACGATGATATTTTGAAACGTTAGCGCTGGCACCATCATTCCTTTCAAGATTCCACGCACCACCTCATGCTTACTCTGGCTCCTGAACATCACAAGGACAGAAGGAGAGCAAGAGCTAAAGCTCTACATAAACACTACTCGGGTCTACAGGATATAGTCCACGTCGACGTTGCGGAACACCCAAGTCGAGATGCCTTCTCTATAGGCATAGTCAACAGTCAAGGTCAGGCCCACTCCGCAGCAACAATTTGTTGCATGCATGCAGAGGAAGCAGAAGAGGCAGCTATAGTTCTGGCTATAAATGGCACCACCGGCGGAAATCATTTTTAGCGATTCCAAAACCGCCGTTAGAAACTTTGCCAGGGGCAAAATCCACAAACCGGCCATGCAAATTCTAAACAAATATCCACCACCTGATCGCCAGATTGAAATCATCTGGGTCCCGGCACATTCCTCGCACCCAGGAAATGAGGCTGCCCACAATTATGCCCGAGGTTTCGTCAGCCGGGCGGTGGAAGGCCTCGACCTGGGTTCAGCGAGGGATCGCATGGTCACTTTCCATGAAGTTACTATGCACTACCGCGAAGGTAGACAAAAATACTCCCCTCCGCATAAATCACTGAATAAACTGCAACAGGTGACCTGGAGACAGTTGCAGACTGGCTCATTTGCCAACCCTTACAAGCATTCACTAATATATCCAGGCTGCTTTTCACCTAAATGCAAGAACTGCGACGCCTATAAAGCGGACCTGACACATATATTGAGCGACTGGCCCAGGCTCAAACCTAGGGCGGAACTCGAACCTAATAACACTTCAGACTGGGAGGTAGCGGTGTCCAGCTCGGATTCCGCGGTCCAGCTGCGGACCGTCAACTGGGCTTTGGAGGTCACCGAAAGTCAAGGGCTTACGGCCACCTCACGCCGCCTAGCAGAAGAAACCCAGTAATTTAAATAACTCTACATCTGACGAAAATAAAGTTTTCCCTCCTCCTCGTTCTCCACATTGCCGTGTGTTTCATTATTGCTGCATACCGCTTCCCCTTTATTTTCAGATTATCTTTGTACGTACTTCAGTAAATATGTCCGTCATTTATGCATACGCCGATGCTTGACTATGGTTATGTCTTGCTGTTGAAATAACACCGCGTAATTGCTCGTCTCTTCATTAAAGATCGTAATTTGCGAGTACTCTGTACTAAACCTAAGGGCTATATTTATCGCTGCGTTGCCACATACATTCGCAAGTGTCTGTAAATCACTTGTATTGTCCGCTGGTAGCACTCTCTCGTCCGCATACATCAGTCCAGGGACCTTCTTTTGCGCCATTTGTCCATTACGCATGTAGGATAAATAAAACCCCAATTCGCTGTTTTTCACTCGTCTTTCTATGCCCTTAATGTAAAGCGCGAACAACAATGGTGACAGAGGGCATCCTGGCTTCAGTCCTTGGGGTAGAGTGACCTAGAATATAGGAGAGTGTCCAAAGCGCCGCGCGAATGCATTGGAGGAGCGAGGACCTTTTTGTGTGAATTCCCGCGCCGCAGCGCGAGTGAAGCCGACGGGAGCGGACGTGTCGAGTTGAGGTGCCATTTCAGCGCAGCAGGAGCAGCGTGCCAAAGAGATAAGTTTTGTTATATATATTTAACTTTTTGGTTTTTTTAGGAGGGTGAGCTTAGCCAAGCAATCTTTATAAATTATTTTAATGCTTTTTCACTTTCTTGTGTCTTCCGCTTAGATAAAAGTAGGTAAAGAATAATAATTTTTTTTTTTGTCACATCTACGTCTTGTTAGTACGAGATGATGGTTGGTACTAGGGGAACCCACGCGTGCGTTGTTCTGAGTGCGAGCGTTCCTACGCGCTGGAAGAAACGCGGTTTAAGTCAGCACGCGAAGCGAATGGTGCAGATTTTATCTGTAGGATGTGTGTGCTAGGGTCTCGGCTAGACCGCCTAGAGCAAGACAAGGATAAGTTAGCTAAGCGGGTTGGAAAGCTAGAAAAGGAACTTAAAATCGAGCAGAAGCAGAGGAAGGAGGCAGAAGAAAAGCTAGCTAACGCAGAAATCCAGCTGAGCGCCACCATTCTGCAAAGCAATGATGAACGCATCGAGGCGAGCACCGCGAACGGAGCTGGCTCCGATGCGAGTGCAGAGAGAGCCGAACCCGCCACGCCGGGAAGCAGTGGCGGAAACGTCAGTGCTAGTCACGAAGGGGATACCACTGACGCGGCCGGGGAAGAAAACAAAGCCAAGGGCAAGGATAAGAAAGGAGCGGAGGGCATTGTGACTTCGGGGGCAGCTTTCGGCGGTGAGGGGGAAGGAAAGCGTCGAGTTGTCTTTGTTGGGATTCCAACATGCGTAAAGTAGAACCGGCGATAGACAGCTCCCACAGGAGTTCCACGTGAATTTTTTGCTGAGGCTGTGTTCGCACTTGGAAATAGTTGGATGTTTTACCACAATCATGCGAAACTGTTCTTTATATGGGCTGAGTTTAAAAAAAGGTTTGTCGCAGTTTCACCTGAAAGGCGAAGCATCAATTGCGAATTTGCGATAGCAAATTTGTAGAGAGCTATACGGAGTAATGATGTTAGCTTTATCAGCTGTATAAACTTGGACATGCAGCAGCACCGGCAACACGCAGAACTGTTGTAGACGCCGTCGGCGTTTTGCCCGCGTTCGCTCAAAATGCGTGCGGCATTGGTGACTGTTGCCGGAGCCTCTGATATAAATAGGCACTTGGTGCCGCAGCTAAACGTCGCCTCCCTTCCCTCCCCCACGGCCTCTCGCGCGTCGGTAGAAGGCGCGTTTGCTCTACATATATGGTGATTGTAATGAGGAAAGAGACGCCTACTTCTGCAGCCCTTAAGCGAGCACGGCGCAGAACGCGCGTTTCTTCTCCGCCGTGCGTTCACTCCCCGTGAAAGCGCGCGCCCCTCGCGCCCTTTCACTCGCACATACAGTGTTCGGTTTGGCGCTGAGCCGTGCTCCCTCAAGGGCTGCAGAAGATAGCGCCAACCCTTTCCCTTTCCCTCAAGAACCACTTATCATCGGCGACGATTTCATCTCCATTGACGTCATACGGAACCTCACGGCGACGGCGACGGCGACGCCGACGGCAGAAATCTGCTTTTGAGTGTCCATATAATTGCTATCGCAATAAAACGCGTTAGCCGTTAGCCGTTAGAAACAAACAAACTGTGGTATACGCATGTTAATGCTTAGTTTGAAATCAATTTACGTTGCGTTGTTTTTCTTTTCGGGTTTTTTTATTCGCAGCCCGTTAGCGCTCGCGCGAGCCAGCGCCATTGGCGCGCAACGAATCACGGTCGGAACGCGCAGTGAAGCGTTGATGGAACGCGCGGAGTGATAAGTTATCGTGACCGAATTTCATGCGTAGCTTTCACAGCGTTACTCCTGATGTCCAAAACGTAGTATATTTGAAAAATGTCGCACAGCCGCATTACATCATAAAGAGCAACGCTCCTTTAAACAAGCAGTTAGAACACACCATGCGTTACGAAACCGGTTGCTAAAACATTGACCGTAATTTCGCTAAAATGCATTGTTTATAGCCAAACATGCTCTGATTCTTCATTCCCGCACAGCGATATCGCCGGTTCGTTCTGAAAAGTTGGTCGCGCGAGTTCCGCCCTAGTTCATCATTGCGCTAATTTATGTCCCCTGCAGGACGAATTCTTCCCCGAGCGATTTCCAATTAACCCAGTGTTGCGTTGCGCACCGCTTATCAGCCGGCGCCCAAGTCTGGCTCATCTGTTCCGGACGATAATCTGTTTCGCGCATGTGCGCTGATATGTTTTCCCTCGCCCTTTGATCACGGCGTTCCTTTATTAAGGACTGCGGATCACGCCGTTGGCGGCTTCTTTTTGTACACCTTCCTTCGGCAAGCATGCCGCATTAAAACTACGTTCTTCCTTCTCCCGGCGTCTTCTTCTCCCGGCTTGGAATCGAACTCGGCCAAACGTAACACCAGTCTTGCGCTAGGTGATCCCAACTTGCACCTGCAAATTTCCTAATTTCATCCCCCCCGCCTAATTTCCTGCCGTCCTCGACTGCACTTCCCTTCCTTTGGCACCGATTTTGTAACAACGATCCGCCGGTTGTCTACTCTACGCATTACATGGCCCTTCCCCGCTTCATTTTTTTTTCGCCTAATGTCAACTAGAATATCAGCTGTAACACTTTTCTCTCTGACCCGGCTACACTGCTCTCTTCCTGTCCCTTAACGCTGCGTCTAACAGTTTTTGTTCCATCGCTGTACGCGAGGCCCTTAGCTTGATCTCGAGTTTCTTTGTTAACCTCCAAGTTCTGTCCCATATGTTAGCACCGGTAGAATGCAATGATTGTACGGTTTTCTTTTTAATGACAGTGGTAAGCTCCCAGTCAGGACTTGGTAATGCCTGCCGTATGCATTCCAACCCGTTTTTATTCTTCTGTAAGCTTCCTTCTCATGATCAGGGTCCCCTTTGAGTAATCGACCTAAATAACACACTCGTGAACATGTTCTAGAGGTTGACTGGCAATCATGAATTCTTCTTCCCATGCCAGGCTATTGACCAGTGCATGGTAATCTTCAACCCCAGTCTTACACTCTCAATTAAGGTCCTGGATCATTCAATGGAGAGTTCCGCAATATTTTGCCTTAATAGGCGACTTTTTCAAGTGAAATTTCCCGATCAATATTTATAATAAAGTGTTGACTAGCCGAAAAACGGCGGTGATGTATGGAGCGTTTAATAAGGCGTTATTATAATTGTTATTACTTTCGTTATTAAATGTTCGTGCAAGCCACCCCAGGTGAAATAAACGCAAGGGGAGAAGAAACGAGACGTGATCGTGATCATTATAAATGCGAGCCGCATCTGTTCATGTTTACATATGCGCTGTGTACTGCCCCAGAAGCAGACGCTTTCATTTTCACATAGCATTGGAGGACCAATAGCGCTGACGCTCTGTTTTAACTTTCCTATATGCTTTGCAGAAATAATACATTTGGGAAAGGATCAACTTAGCAAAGACGAATCGCACATTTGTCCGTGTCTGCTTCTTTATTCTTTCGCAGTTTTCAATGCGATGTTTTAAGCGTTGTGTTCGCCGAGGTCAGTCCCAGCGAGCACGTGATGTAGGCAACATCGTGCGAATTGCGAGACAACCGATAGTGAGAGTAGTGACTCCTCAGCAATACCTAGACGCTGACCCACGATTCCTGCATGGAAGTAGAAATAGGGCCTCTTTCCGCTCTGCAACCTCTATGTCTCTCAAACGCTATCACATCGTTCCATCCGTTGCCCCAATTGAGGCACACACTTACCATGCTGCCGTGCGATGCAGTCTCTACTAACATGTTTTTTTTTCATGGTGTAATATCGCACTGCTACAAAAAAAGAAGCAGATCGCTTAAACAGGAAAGAAAAGCTTGAAAGGCAGGAAACAAATGAGATTCCTTTAGTAGTTTCTACTCAGTGTCGTTGTTCTAGACAGCTGTTTAATTGACCCTTTTCAGGCGGGTAGCCAACCCAAGTTCAGGTCGACAGCCCAAGTTCAAGTTTTATGTACGATAATATACCCATCGATGCAGCACTCCATTGAGATTTACTGCAATAGTGGCCTGACAGGAGCACATATTTTTTGTTGGCTCAGTGGATATTCGGGTCTTGATTCCATATTATACAAAGCAAAGGACCCCGAGCGAACTACTCATGGAAAGTGCTTCGGCTTTCCGCGTATGTCACTACTAAATATTCGCTCCCCACGGCTTCAAATCTTTTTCCGTGTTATCATTTTTAATCTTATGGAAATGGGTTCTTAACGTCAGATGCCTATATTTTTTTTTTTCACACAGTTAAAATTATTTTTGTTTGTCTTTTTAACACTTGCTAACCACAGCGCAGAAGGAGCATTTGTCGAGATTTGTGTTTGCAAGGTGGATACGCGCGTCGAAGAGATGAAGAGTGCATACAAATGATTGTGAAAGGGTGAACTGAGCTGATACGCGGCGATCGTGAAATGGCCCATGGTAACAGCAAGCTCGTAAACTGATAATGTTTAGATGCGAGTCACGTACACTGCTAATGCTTTAGGGTTTCCTGGCTTCAGTCACGATATGAGGCCGAGCAGAAGCACTTAAGTTTTGTATCAGCGCATACTTTCACCTACAGTTTGTTGCATTAGCCTCATGTCGCTCCGCTTAAAGTACAATAAGCAAAGTCGACATTAAGGCACGTGACTTCTTTGGAGGCATGGTCAAGTTCAGTGCCCTTCTTTTGAACGCTTACGCAGGTGATCGTACCTCTCGCCATATTCAGATTTTTTTTCGGAATCTGTAATAAATTGAACGCCTCCTCTCACTTCCATGCAAATATATACGGACGGATACCAAATCGTACGAGTTGGAGCCTTCGAACGGGCAGGCTATTCTCTGCAAGTGTGGTCTGTGGCACGCACTTGGAAGCGCTCGACGATGGCTTTTCTGAACATAAGTGTCTGCTTCTTTTTATTAGTTCTGGCAACGGCAGACCCGAAGCCTAACCGCAGTCGAGAGCCGACAGACAGTAAAAGGGTGAGTGTTCACTTCTATTGGTGGTCTGTGTGATAAAACAGTGAATGCCTCGTATCGTTCGTGAACTGCTTCAATTTCCCGTCTTCTGATCCGTACCCCGTAGAGCAAATGTTCCTTCAAATCTTTAGTGCACTCTATTTGAAAGAACAAGCCGCATACTCAAAGCACGGCTGTATACACACGCTGTGCGTGTAGGACGTGTATGGTGCGTTATGTGCGGGGTGTTGAATAAAAGCCTATTATTGTGTTCCATGCTTCTTTGTCGGCTTCAAGGGCGTGTAGCAAGTGTTACGCTCTGAACTAAACTCCTACGAACAGGGGTGGCATGCATTGCACCGATGGCGTTTTTTGAAAGGACACAATTAAGCTTTTTTTAACAAGGTTTATCTACCTGGTAGCGACGCTTCATAGAAGCCCATACGTTAAAAGCACGGCGGTCATGGGGATTAGCGCCATTTATGTGACGAGGGAAATATTTCTGGCGGAACGAAAAATACTGTGACGGCATATTCGTTATTAAAAGGAAAGTGACGTCATTTTAGTTGTCAAAGTGACTAAATTTGTTTCTGTGGCGTAACTTTGGAAGGAGAGAGAGAAAAAAAATATTTTCATGTTGGGTGGTGTGGGAAAAGGCCCCAAGTCCAGAGCCTCGCTTGCGGCATTCTTTCAATGCAGCACCGACAAACGCCGCAATGTACCGTTGGTACCTTGCGTTGGTACCTGGCTCTTACCTCAGGTAAGAGCCCGCGGAGGAGGTGCATTACGCCATTGCTTTATTTCGAAATGCGGCGCTTAAAGCTTTTAGCGTTCAAAACGATCCAGCAAGACGTCAGTCATACGCGTGTCAAAATTGCACCCATGTACAGAATTTCGTTTCTTTGCAGGCCAAAGAAAGCTTTGGGTCGCAAGGCGATCGGCCCGTGCAGCCGCACGATAACAGCTAAATTAAACAAATATCTGGTGATCATTACTCACTACTTTTGCCTGGACATGTAGAACAACCATGAAACTCGGCTCGCAAACTCAGCGCCACCCAAATCCAGACAAACGTAGACAAGGAAAACAACAAAACGTGTGAGGGTGGCTTATAGTAGCATGTGAATTTTACAAGCGCGCCTTTCTGCACACTTTAACAGTGCACTGCATTGCAGTTGATAGCGGCGTGAACGCCTCCTTCTATAGCGGGCGCTGAAAAAGAGGTATTTTTTATTAATGATAAGGTAAGACAGACGTCCTTTCTTGCCTTTCCACGCGTATGTATCATCGATTAAAATTTTATTTTCATTGAACGAAATTAACTGTGTCTTGTTTTAATTAAGAACGGTTTATCTTCTCAGTGTAAATTTGCTCCCTCCTCACAGAGTCGCAATTCGAACGCTGCTCTCATAACCACCCTTGCTGATGTCGGTGACAATTAGTTCTCGAGTGCTTTCGGCCCGAAACTTTGTGACCCATTTGGATCAACATTGTTCTTACTGTAAAGCTGCTTAAGGAAGCTATCGCCCAGTTGACCTCTACGTCAAGTTTTATTAACGCATACGAGTGCACGAACCTGTAGGCTTCTCACTTTTAATTTTTTTACAGTGTCTACTCTGGAACACATTCAGTACGCCTCAACATTTTTCAAATATTTTTGCTGCAGTCGGTCGTTTTATTGGAAAAACTTTAAATGGTTATTAATTTTTGCAAACTCCTCGCTTGGATTCGCAATGAACAAACGTATGTCTACTATTATACTGGTGTGTTACGGCGAGTAAGTGAGAAATCATGAATATATAGGTCAATGCAGAGGCGCTGTGGCCCTGTTAGCATCTCGGAGATTCAATTTAGCAGGTCCCCAATGTGCCAGCAATTCACGGAATGGTCACGTGCTATTCATGCTATTGTGCTCTGAATCCCCCTTGCTTCAGCATACCGGTCATCCACTATCATTCAAGTGCACAAAATCATATGTGCTACTCATAGCATTACAGCAGAATGTTCAGCATTTTCAGTCTAAATTTTAAAAATGCTTCTGAATACGGGAAATTCACTTCGCACAATTCAAGTGGAGCCAAGAACATCCACTATTTGTACGCAATACGACGCCAAGAAAAATAATCCGTACAGGCAGTATCTGCAACTAGAATTGCGCAGAACTTAATTTACATCCTACGAAGAAAGTACAAATTTAGCATAAGCATAGTAAGCACTAAATATTCAGTAACGATAGCTACAGTTAGTTGGCTACACTGATAAATAATTGTGACTAGCCGAAAAATAAATGACTGTGAAGGTTATCTTCCAGTCAGCGCTAGCGCAAGAGCCTTGAACAATCCGTATTTATGATTATTGTATAATAACGCCTCGACTGCCGCTACCAAGCTTATTTACTACTCTCGCTATTTCTCGGGAGTGCTTGACAGATATTTCATGGCCGCTTTAAAACGGGGCCTTATTCTGTTATTTGTATCTTTTCAACCACTGGATCGTTTAATAAACATAATTATGTAACAAGCATTCATAATATCTTCAATAGCATAGATAACTTCACTGATCAAGACAAGCCACCAGCACTTAACTGAATTAAAAATCATTGGGAGAACAGATGAATGGTTATGTATTTAAGATCGCTATACAGCATGGGTAACTGTTTCTACGAAGAGTAGTCACAGTAAAGCAACCCTAAAAATAGAATGCTTACCAAGAAAAAACTCAAACTTGGCATTTCTGTTTCTACAGAGTCGGTGATTCAACTAAATTGGGCTATGTTCTAAAGCATCACAAATTTTAACGTTGTATCCTCCTTGCAAATAAATTTCCTTATAATAATTTGGTACTTTATCGACGTGCACGACGGAGGAAACTTCTGCTCCTCACAGCAGATTACTTTCATTAGGTCTTTTTCGGTCAGATTTGTGACGTCAAGACGCTTGCCTCGTAACTCTCGTAACACTCGTCAACGTCGGGGTTACGAAGCAATTACTGACCTCTGATTAATTACCGTAATTTGTAATGTTGTGTATGCTAAGGAATACACAGCTGTAACAAACTCACTGGGAGGTTCACCAGCAGTTTGGATACAAATGAGGAATGCGAGTGCTGTGAGGCAAGATGTGCAGAGAGTGGTCTAAACAAAGCAATTCATATCACTGGCTTTATTTTTTCTTGAAATATGAAAGTCATTTTCTTAAATAATCCGTGAGCGCTCCATATGTTGCACTTCTCAGTGAAGTAGCTATGTTCCTTTCATAGACTCCCTATACTTATAAACTTATTATTCCCCTTTTTTCGCGGATAGCTTTTTGCTGCCTTTCCCCACGCTGTGGCGGTCTTCACATCCAACAACCACACGTCGTTTAAGTGCCTGAGTGCTAAAAGAACTCAGTTCGATCCGGCAACTGGGACGGCCACCTACGTCTGGCATCTCAAGGCTCACAGCGGTCACAAGAGGTGAGTCGCATAACATATGTATATATACATGCGTGGTCGACTATAAGCTTTCAGAAAGAACAACTTACTTGGTGCCCAAATTCCGTCAGGAAATTACACTTGAAGTTTGTATTCATACTCACTGAGCCATAGATTTGTTCTGAATTGACTGATTGGTAGAAATAGTGTGCTTTTACGTTCCAGAAGTACCAATGATAATGCTATAAGCTACACCGCCAAAACCTGGGGATCAATTGCGGCCTGCTGTTAATTTTTTCTTTAATTGTCAATAGAGTGGCTGTACATGATCCCTTTCTATTTCTTTTTATCGTCATACCTAGGTCTCAATTCTACCATCCAATCAAAGAACCAATCCGCAACCTCACGTAGAATAGCTAAACGCTATATGCGGTGAGACAGCACAGCGGATCTCCAAGTAAACTAACAACAACAATTGGTTGCATGTGTAGCGCTATATGCAAGGGCAATGCACTTGATGGCATCCTGATGTACGTAAACTGACCCTGCAACGCGAATTTTTTTATTTGCGTGCACTTTAACCCAAGAAAATCGGAGTCGAATGATAATACAAGGTCAAATTAACAAGAGTCAAATGTGATATCTTATTTATAGTTCCTGTGCCGCAATAAATAAGACCGTTCAGGTGAGAATTATGTAGGATTAGGGCGTGCAACGGTAACTTTCAACGTGCGCATTCTTTGTAAGTTGGCCTTCGTTTAAAACCAGTATGGAAGAAAACAAGCGTGTTTTGTTTCCCTTGCTTCGTTAGCCTTGTTTATACTAGTATTATATTTAGAGCATTTAAATTTCCTTGGAAACTAACGGGTTTTTTTTTATACCTAACAGGTTTTCTATGCTGATCTAGAAGATAGTGCAGTCTAACAAAGCAGTGCAAACTGCAATGTGGTACGGTACCACCGGTAATGGCGATATCGTTACTACCATGTGGTACGGCATGGCCGTCCCGCACGATGGTAATGTGGTAAGGAAAGCGTTGTCGCATTCTTCTCTCGTGACGGCTAGCGTTTGAACACGCTGACGTTGAGACGCCGCGCCTCTAATCGAAGACGCAGACCCCCGTCACTTGATACGGTGTGCCGCAGAGGTGGTCACAGACGCTGCACTGCGTTCCGAATTTGTCTGTGAGGAAGTTGCGCTCGAAGTTCCGCTTGGCTCCCGCGCTCGGGCAAGGGCCGACATACGCTCAATCCGCACGGCCTGCCGCACGCGTGCGGACGTACGGAACACTGCACTTGTCCCGCACAGGTGCCCAAATTTCTGCTTACACTGAGTCTGCACGAGCAGTGTAAATCGAAATTTGTGCAAATCTGTGGCACATGTCCTGTTTTCTGCGCAGCCACTAGCGTTTGCAAAACGTGTGGAAGCCCATTTGGATTAAGCGTATGTCGGCAATAAAGTTACAGTGGCAAGAAGAGAGCTACCCTAATAGTTAGTGCCCCGAATAGTGCCACAAAAACCAGCTTCAATCGTGCTAAACTCTTGGATAGCAACCGAGAGATTCTTCTGTGGTTACATGTTAAAACCACGATGATTATGAACCGCTTCATAAATTTGTATCGTTGCGCAGTGGTGCCTGCTCGATCTTCATTCTAACATTTAGAATAGAATTTTGTATGATGCCAACACCTTGACGAGGCTACTTGTCCTTCTGGAAACTTCGTTCAAGGGGCGAATTCAGCGAAGCAGTCTGTAAGAACCAAATAAACGGCCAAGAAGCTTGTTATTTTCTGGCTCCTTTAAGCGCAATGATAAGGTGCCACACGTCACTTTTCATTAAAAGTGGGAAAACGAAGGCAGGTTACCAAGAGCAATGGAATGGAAGAATGAAACGGAGAATGCAAAAGCAAGAACGAAGACAAAAGGTGAAAGAAAACAAAATAAAATCCTATTTCTATTGGCGCTTTTCGTAATTGCGTCAGGATGTATAAGCACAAAGAAAGATAGGGAATATAGCACGTGTAGTTTTTTAGACAATACAATTTTAAAAAAATTGCCTGTGGCAGATACCACAGTTTCAATTATTGAACTGGATTGCCCAAAAAGGTGGACGTTGTCTTAAAAATACCTTCAATGGCTGAATTTATCAATAAGAAAAACTCTTAGCATTAGCTCCAAGTGGATACGCCATGCGAATGCACCGACTACAATTGTTTTACGGTGCATATTGCAGTTACAAATTGTAGCCGTTGTGTTCGCAAAACGCACCCTTTGAACAAATTCTGAGGATGATATCAGTTCGAGAGGGAGGATAGATTACAATAAAGATGAACGGTTGTTCGACCTAATTTTTTACAAGTCGCTGTTTTACGAACGGAAGTGCAAAAATCCCTGGAACACCCAGGTATATTCTCACACAATATGGGAAGTGTATCTGAAACTGCTGTCATCATGAGAATTCACCCAGTGAGTACTCATTGTGAACGTAAATGTCATAATGTCATGACGTAATGTCATTGTCATACGTAAATCCCAAAAACTACCATAACTTTGATGAATAAGCACTTAATTAGCAAAATGGGGAGATAATTCGAATATGTATTCCAAGTTTCATCCAAGTATAGTCCGTCTCTACGAGTAGTCCAACTCAGGACTAGATTGGTGGCATCTACCAATGCAGATCTTAAATCTGCTGCAATTTTTTATATATATATATAGATATATATATATATATATATACAAGGAGCGAGGTGCTTCGATTAGTCGAGAGACGTGCAAATGTAATTCAGTGTCTTCCATCAGCCTTGTTTCACAACCACACAGTGTCCGACTTGTACTGAGGAATGAAATGTTCTATTGCTTGGCGTAAATTATGACACAGTTTCTTATGGAGAATGCTATTTTTTGCAGGAAGGATGTTGCCTTCAACTTGGCACCTGGCGACACCCCTGATACGAGCGTTTATTATCTGAACGATGGTAATTATCTATTTTTCACTCAGCGGCTTTCATAGATTACGAAAGTCAATAAAAGGAAGTAAATCTAGTTTCATCGGTTAGAGCAAGGCGTCATAAAGCGGCACATCGTAACCTTTACCCCTACAACGCAGTAAATTTATATTCAATGTTTCGAAAGTGTCACGCCGATCATTCAACTGAATCAATGGATGCATTTACCAGCTACCCAACGAAAACGTTCGCATACGCGGTGGCAGGGTGAAAACAGCAATCAAACATCAGCTTTTTTCGCTAACGTTTATATACGGTAGTCCAACTTAAGTGTCTCTGCTATACACTCCCCGATACTTCATTGGCTATGGCGTAGCTCTGCTAAACTCGAGGTCGCCAGTTCAGTCCCTACTGTGGTGGTCACACTTAAATGGGTGCGAAATTCGAAAACACTGGCGCACTTAGATTCGGACGCACGTTAAAGATGTCCAGCTCGTCAATATTCACTGCGGCGTTCCACACAATCACACTATGGTTTCGGCACGTAAAACTCCAGAATTTTAAGCCTCTCCACCTATACACTCGGTGCATTAGCGCGCATACTTTCTGTACGGGACGTCCTGGCTATCATGCATCAAGGATTAGTCCTTTTAAGCGAAGCTTTGCAGGCTCACAAGTGTCGGTGGTGGTGGTGGTGGTGGTGTCACGCTGAAAAGTTGGCCGATCCTGGCGATAGTGCAGAAGGGTCCGAGCTCAATGGCACATATACGGACAAGAACGAATGAAAGAAAAGAACGAAGAAAGGAAGACGGAAACAGAGAAAAAAAAAAACAAAAAAATCACGTGCGGCGCACACCGCATTCGATATGCTACACGCGTGATCACGTGACACGCAAGCGACCAAGCCGGTTCGTTTGGTGTGTCGCGAGGCCCTAGGGACATGGAAGGAAAGCGGGTTGGCGCACACTCCTCCGCGCTACCCTCGCCTCAGATCAGTTTCGGCAAACAGATGGGAAGGCCACGCGTGGTGCGCTCTGTAAAGGAGCAAGCTGTGTTTGATGAACGCTGGTTTGAATCGCTCGGGAAAGCGCTCGTCGTGGACGTGGCGATTCTAGCGTGAGGACTTCCCTAGCCGAGGCTCGCCATCAGCGACGAGCCGACGATCCTGAGGCGAGGGCTTCCGAAGCCGAAGCCCGCCGTCAGCGACGACCAGAGAATCCAGAGGCCCTAACGAAGGTCAGATACACACTCGACTAGCTTCGATTGCCCCCATTTACTCGGCAGGGGAAGGGCTGGTGATTTTGTGTAATAAGCGAAGCATTCTATGCAGTTGAAACGAAAGGTACGCTGGGGGACATAATATGCAAGTTATTGGCATCAGTTTGTTGTGTTCCTCCAAAAGTATTTCTAATGAGTAATCTTAGTTGTAAATACTGCAGACATCTGTATCCGTGTGCTAGAACACATTCGAAAACATTAACGTTAACTGTTTTTCGGAGTCCTATCTCGATCGTAATTCGTTTTAAAAATGCCCACGAAATAGAAGAAAAAAGGGGACGACGACGACGAGACATGGTTTCCCGCTTGCACACCACCGCAGTGCATTCTCAAACACACTGCAAAGAACTAAACGAGCTACACACTACCTTGCAGGTTGCAAAGCTTTCAACATGGCCGTTTGTTGTTCGCGAAATTCCGGCTAGCCGCAAGCCTCCCATTTGAGCTCACAACCATTTTTGAGAGGCGTCAAGAGTCTGCCAAGGATAAGCTATTAAAATGGCAGCGCGGGCGTGGTGTTGCAGCCACCTCGAAAAAAAATGTCGGGAGTTTCGCCTGAAAGGCGAAGCATCGATTGCGATAGCAAATTAGTAGAGGGCTATTCGGAGTAGGATCGGGGTTTTATCGGCTCCATAAACTTGGACACATTGGCTTACTAACAAATTTAACATCGTGGTGTCAGCGCGCACAAGCAAACATCAATAGATCACACTGAATGACCGCAGGCAACGACTGTCAAAACGCTGGAAGCAAGCGCAGGTTCGCGCGGTCTATCGCTTCAGGAAACTGAGCGGCGAATGCACAGCGCATACAAAGGTCAGAGCCGTATGGAGATAAGAGGACAGTGCGGCGACCGCAACCACCGGGCAAAGTGCAGAAGAGTTGTGCACAGAAGTTGTTGGCAGAGGAGAAGCTGCCCCCACCCTCCCTCTGCCTTCGCTGCCTTCCCGCTTTCTTGCTTTCATGTGGGAGATGTGGCCAGTTCCCTTGCGCCCGCTTGCAAGATAATCATTTGGTGAAGCTGCACAGCGTCGCCCGGCCTCCATCCCTCCCTCCCATACCCCCACGGCCTTTCACACGACAGTCGCGTTTCCTTTCCGCCGTGCGTTCGCTCTCCGTGATAGCGCGCGTACCCCGCGCGCTTTCGCTCGCGCATACGGCGCGCGGCGACAATTTTATCGCCCTTGGAATCTATACGAAACCTCACGGCGACGGCGACGACGACGCCGACGGCAGAAATCCGGTTGAAGTGTCCACATAATTACTATCGCAATAAAACTTGTCATTTGTGCAATGTCCGAGGCGATCCATTGCACAGACGGAATTCTTACCGCTCTCGCTGCGTGCTTGGGAGCAGCACTGATGCGGTGCGCAAGCGGGCTTTTAAGGTGACGCTGTCGTTGAGCACCCAGCCGGATTTTTCTGATCGCGGTTCCGGGGTGTTGCTACCGTATTCTGACCAAATGGCTCATACTTAAAAACGAGAAATTGTTAACGTGCCCGATGGCGGGATCGAACCTCGGTCGCCGAGCACAGCAGCTCGACGCTACAAACATTACGCCACAATTGCACGTGACATTCTATCATGCCAACGCCAGCTGAAGTGATCGAATTGAATTGAATTGAATTGAATTGTGGGGG
Source organism: Dermacentor silvarum (assembly GCF_013339745.2). Lineage (NCBI taxonomy): Eukaryota > Metazoa > Arthropoda > Arachnida > Ixodida > Ixodidae > Dermacentor > Dermacentor silvarum. The sequence goes on along the minus strand of NC_051160.1, from coordinate 140,721,408 downwards.
TTTACGTGCCAAAACCAGTTCTGATTATGAGGCACGCCGTAGTGGGGGACTCCGGAAATTTGGACCACCTGGGGTTCTTTAACGTGCACCTAAATCTAAGTACACGGGAAGTGATCGACAAGGTAGATATACCTGGTAGCGAAGCTTCCATAGAAGCCCATACGTTCAAAACATGGTTGCTTACCGGCGGTTCATGGGGCTTAGCGCCATCTGTGTGAGGAGGGAACACTTCCGGCGGAAGAAAAAATAATTTGACGTCATATCCGTCAAAAGCAGAAGTGACGTCATTTTGTTCTCGTAGGCGCGAAATTTGTTTTCGGAGGCCTGCCATTAGAGCTGTATATTCAAATGCCCCGCCACTCGACTTCATGGGCGTTCCTAGTTTTCAGCGCGAAAAGCGATGCCGGAAAAGATCAGCCGTACGGGTGTCGAAATCGCATCGCTGCACAGAACATACTTTCTTAGGAGGCCGACGAACACTTTGGGCGTAGATTGCGTTGAGTGCTCGTCCTTTCGTCGGACGCCAAGCCCTTCGGCCAGCGCTGTTGCGCGAAAAAACTAAGTAAACAAGTATCTGACGGTCGCTACTATTACTTTTGACTGCACAGGTTAAGAAACAATAAAACTACCCGCGTCACCTAATTCGGGCAAACGTCGACATGCAACACAACACATGTGAGGGGGGCGTATTGTAACAGGTAAACCTTACGAGCGCGCCTTTCCACGCACTCCAAGAGTTGCATGGCATTGCAAGTGATACGGCGTCAACGCCCACCGCTATCGATGGGCGCTCTCACGGTGGGCCCTGAAAAAAGGTATATTGATAATGATCTAGTAAAATACAGTTGTATCTTTTCTCGCCATGCATATAAAATGAATTAGGAATTTTATTTTCGTTGAATGAATCTAACTGCGCCTCGCTTTAATTTAAAAACGCTTTTTTCTTTCCCAGTGTTTATTCCCCCCAAACATAGTCGCGCTTCATCGCTGCTCCCATAACCACCCTTGCTGATGTCGGTGACAATTGGTTCTGAACCGCTTTTCGCCCGAAGCTTCGCGACCTATGTGAATCGACCTTGTGATCGACGTGTGTGTCACACTGCGCCACACGGGTGCCCGAGACCACATGCGCATGCGCCAGCTTTCTTTACACCAAAGACGCAGGAATGAAATGTGCAAACATCTGGTTAACCGCTTCGTCAAAACTTCGCTTCAATATATCCAAGAAGCGCATTTTATCCTCACAGTTTTTTAATTGTGCCGGATATATTATAAACGCGGAAAAAGATAGCCACGCAAGTGGTAGCAAACCGCAAGCAATTGAAATGCGTGTTTTTGTTCTATAGACGCTTATCACCACGCTCCGTGGAAGCCAGCGTGTCTGATCACGTGTTGACACGGTTCATGATTCAGCCGGACTTCGGTGCCTGTGTTTACAACAGCAGCGCAGCAAGCTGCTCTTTCGGCTTTTGTTGCCGACATTGGTTGCGTGAATGGCGCGAGACTTTAACCAAAATTCAAAAGATATGTAAATGTCGCAAATATATCCTAAGAAGCTCATTACGCCTTGCCCAAATGATACGTGCACCGTCATACGGTGCCTGCACTGCATGTCAGTGCTAGAAATTGTTTTCCGAGACAAAGGTACGTACTTTGACCCGCTGTATTAAATCGAAATAACTGTCCTTCTCTCATTGTTCTTTTCTTTATTCACTCCCAATGTCTTGCAAGCACACGTTGTAATTTTTTTAGTTCTGTAAGGTTTCTTTGGTGTGATGTCATTCAAATATATTTTTTCTACATAATTAGTTGTGAATGTGCAAGTATGCTAGATTTGTTTACGCCATGCTCAGAGCTCATCCATGTTTTAAAGCATTGCAGTAGCTTACAGAAAACGCGTAATTTAGTTCGTCAGCTGTTTAAGTCGTGACTAGTGACAACACATTTGGGCTTTGAAAATTTACTCTGCCATCTGGCCCGAATTTTTCTTTGGTAAGTTTGATTTCTGTAAAATAATCACAAATATGTTTTGCGAGCGCAAACCTTGATTTTAGTTAAATGATGGCTCGACATTCAAAATTTTCTGAATTCCATTTTCTAATATAGCTTGTTTGAAGTAAGATTTCCTGGCAGCTGTGCCCATAGAAGAGCACAATAGGAAAGTCGAGAATGAAAGAGTGTATGGTACAGTGTGTTGTTTCAGCCACAGTGGTAATGATGAACCTAATTTATGGGAGGACCCCACACTCCGGCCTAATTGTATCTTTAACCTTGGTATGTGTTCGTTCCATGATAAGGCTTCCTGGAACCACACTCCCAGGAATATTTTAGTCTTAGCCTGCTCCAATGCGTGACCTTGCTAGGGTAGTAAGTGCTCATTTTAAAATCTCGTGGCTTGTTCAATAGAGCAAATGACAGTATTTTGTCTTACTAGCGTTCAAACGTCACCTGTTAACCTAGACACCACTCATTTGAATAATAAAGCGCACTTCGTTCCACCTCGACAAGCGAAGTGCACACAAATAATTTTTTGGCGTCTGTGCACATTATGGGCGGAGCTGTTAAGGCCTCGCTAGATTGGTCTCGTCGTGCCCAGCATCGCCGAGCTGGAAAAGCGTGAGCTGGGAGAGAGTGAAAGCAGAGCATACGAGGAGAGGGTGCAGAGCGAGAAAGAGAGAGATACCAACAGAGAGCGAGAGAAATAAATGAAACAAAATGAACTTTCTTGGGGCGAGGCGGCATAGAAGGCGTGCGTCCGAACACGGTCCGAAGGCGAGCGTCAAAACCACTGCGCGATACACCCACGCTTGCAGAAAATGCATTTACGGGAACCATATGGTTGCATTTTACCGATGTTTGTAACACAACTTGCTATGGGCGAGAGAAAGAGAAAATGAGAGCGAGAGAAAAAAAAGAGACAGATCTTCTCCTTCTGGGGTTTTACGTGCCAAAACCAGTTCTGATTATGAGGCACGCCATAGTGGAGGGCTCCGGAATAATTTAGACCACCTGGGGTTTTTAACGTGCACTACAACGCAAGCACACGGGCGTTTTTGCATTTCGCCTCCATCGAAATCCGGCCGCCGTGGCCGGGATTCGATCCCGCGATCTCGTGCTCAGCAGCACAACGCCTTAGCTGACTGAGCCACCCGGCGGGTAAAAAGAGACAGAGAGAGATATAGAAATAAAGAGAGAAGGAAAGAAAAAGAGCTAGATAGAGAGAGAGAGAGAGAGTGAGAAAAGCGTGGAACTGGCTTAATTTTGTAGTTTTGGACGATCTGGAAAATGTCATAAGGCATTCAATAAAGTGTAAATAAGAGGGGACAAAGTATGGAGCCCTGTGGTACCTCATTCTTCCATTCAACGTACGTTGATGGTGGGTTGTTGTTGACCGCATATTGGTATCGAGTGGCTAAGTAGCAGTTCATCAGTCAAATTCTATGCCTCGCACACCCATGTGGTCAGTTTATATTATATCTAAAAAACATCCTGCTCCACGATGTGAAGCACGTTGAGTGAGTCAGCGAAGAGTGGAACTGTGTATTTGTTTTTCTATTGCATAGCAATACTTTTGTACTGGCTTCAGCCACAAACCATCTTAAAATACAGAGCTCTATCACATTGACCGGCCAAATGCCTGGCGTCAATTAATGTGCACACCTAACTGAATGTCTGAGCGTTCTGCGATAAGCGTTGCAATATTCGATAAATAATACAACCACATGCGTTGCGTGCTGAATTTGTTCATTAAAACCGCTCAGAACAGATAACAAAACATTCACAAAATACAGTGTACCTAGTTGCGTTATTACCTATATTACGTTAACAAGTATCTCTTCCCTAGGTTTTCTGTGTTGTGTTTGCATCTAGGTTTATGTATTTCAGATAAAGCATCAGTACAAAGCCTACTATGGCTTCACCGACTACAAGACCTGCGTGGTGCTGAAAGTACCTTACGACAACCATGAACGTAAGCTCCTTTTGCAGAAAGTTTCATTCTTGCTTGCTCTTTTATTCGCAGATATATAAGATCTTTGACATAAGCAAAGAACTAAATGTAATAGAAATTTGTATAACAAATATTCTTCCGGTAACAACATTTATACATACAATGTACCTCATTAGGTTTCTAATTCGGAAAAAGTTTTATTGGGAGGATTGTATTTTAATGCGGGGTGTTAATAAAATGAGAGCCTAAAAGCATTAGCATGTTTTCTGGCATTAGGTTTTCATTAAAGGACAAATTTTGTGAAAAATAAAGGAAACGAGACGTCAATTATATCAGTTTTCGTCGTATGCAATTGCGAACGAGAGAAGGAGCGAAACCGAGGGGCTCGCTTTTTGTTGATAATCATATACGGCTCACAGAAAATGAAGCCAAGGAAATCCTCGGGTAAGTTGGCGATGAATACAAATGCAGAAAATAACAAAGAAAAGTGGACGAAAAAATACCTTATCGCCGGTGGGAGATGAACCCACGACCAACCTCTGCATTACACGTGTGCTACGGCGACGGCCATCGATTCGTCCACTAACTTGGGTTTATTTACTAGATCTAGCCCCTGGGAGTGTTAGCCAGCCACTCAAAGCCAAGCGGGGCGGACCTGGAACGCCCTTTTTGCCCGATGGCGTCACGAAACAAGTGAACTTAGGAGACAGGGCACGTGGCTAAAAAGCCCTCGCATGCTAATGACATCAAGGCTGCCATATTCGAGACCCTCTCTATGAATGAACGGGAGAAGAAGGGTAACTGTTAGCTGAGGGACTAGCGGCACCTATCGGCAAGCGGGAGAAATACCTCGTGCGACTGCCGAGCCAGGCGGGAAGGGAGAGATCACGTGACGACGAGCGTTCGAGGCATGAAGACGCGGCCGCCGAGATTCTGATCATGTAATCCGAATGCATCGTTAATAAATCAAGTTGTTTTTAGTCATCGATCGTTCCATCATATGCGTCAATCCCTGACATAACTCATGGGCTAAATTTTTGGTAATCATCATAATAGTCAACAGACAATGAAGCCAATGAAAGCATCGGGTAAATTGGCTGTGAAAAGGAAATGTAGAAAATAATAAAGAAAACGGAAATAAAGGTGGATGAAAAGATAACTTGTCGCCGTGCGAGACGAACCCACAGGCTTTGAGCCGCGCTGGCTAACACTCCCAGGGCTAGATCTAGTAAATATACCCATATTAGTGGAGGAAATAATGGCCGTCGCATTAGCACAATTGGTAGGGCAACACACGCGCAATGCGGAGGTTGTGGGTTCGTCTCCCACCGGCAACAACGAGAAATCGCAACACACATTTACCTAATTAACAAGAATTCACTCATTAACTTCTTAGTTAAGTATTTTATGACACATATTGCAATTTACGAATTGTAGCCGGTGAGCTTGTCAGGCGTATCCACTTGGAATGAATTTCCAGAATGACACCAGTTCGGAGATATGCACCATCAAACTCACCATAAAAATGCATTGCTGTGCCGCTTCCTTTTTTACCAAAATGCTGTTTTATACATTGAAGCGCAATAGTAAGTGAACGCCCATGTATTACGGCCCACACTTTGGGAAATAATCTCGTAACTGGTGTCAACCTCGATATTCATTTCAAGTGGATGCGTCTTGCGTACTCACCGGCTGCAATCAGTAAATTCCAATAAGTGTAGTAAATCAATTCACTAAGAAGTCAATTAGGTAATTTTTGTTATTTCGTTGAATAAGTATTTCGATTTCTCGTGCTACTAATGCCCGCCTCATCGAATAACTCAATGATAAGAATTATGCTACCTGCCTCAGGGAATTTCTAAAAATTCGGTCAAGCTAAATTTTGAACACCCTGTATGCGTTCACACGTGCATAAATGACACTCGAGACCACACACACCAGTAGACAGACACAAGCAGGCACCAAAATAATAGAACTGTGTGGAAGCGACATGCAAAATTTATGTACATAACATAAGCACTCCAATGTAAAACAAGATGCACACGCAGATGTTGATGTGCAAAGAATTTCGAGCTTGCTTCTACATAAACAAAGAACACTCACCAATACCCAGTAATAACAAGATATAGTCAACAAATGCACAAATGCATGCAAGACATAAAATGCATAATTAAGCAAGCGTGTAGATAAAAGATGCCGGTTTTCCTTCATATCTTCTACAAAATTTAGCTAAATACGTTTAACAAAGAAATTCAAAAGGCATGCGCAAAAAAGGATAGCGTAAGCCAACTTGGTATTGGCAATTGTACGACAGGCTTTCAATCCAAGAGAACCGGGCAATTAAGACGCAATATACCTTAATTAAACGGTGATTTTTGTTTCCTGCTCTGTATTCCACTCTATTTTTATGCAACCTTATTCAAGGGTTCCGGTGCAGTTTCTGACTTTCGGACGCTTGTCTGTATATTGTTTCTTGTAACAAACTGTAGGAACGAATAATAATCTGAAACTAAGACTTTATAATAGCGATGTTTGCGCACGAAGGCCACTCTTCAAGTTTTTATCGTTTCAGTACGCTGCACACTTCACCGCGATTTTCTTGCACACATAGGCAATTTCTAGAAGTGGCCTTATGTTTCCCCCTTTTTAAAAAAAGCATTAAATTCCCCATTAGGCGATAAGCCGACGTTGTCGTCAGCGTGACCGAGGGATTGTGCCAAAGATGGCCGACGGCGTAACGAGTTAAGACACGTGAGGGATGCTCGGGTAGCTGTCAAATTTCTCAGGGAGGTTCCTGTAAACAAAGTAAATTAATGGCTTTGGTAAAAAAATTTGCCACATTTTGATTTGGTTGGGAATCGAACCCGGGCATCTAGGTGTGTGAGATGAGCACACTTCCCTGACACCACGCCGGTTCCACGGTTCTGGTTGGCTAAAGATGTGGCCTATTGCGTGCGTCATTCAGCACGTAACGGCACAGCCAATGGGCAGGCGCAACTTCATGATGTATTAAATTAGTGCGCTGCCTCCCATGCATCACTCGCTCTTCGGATTTCATCGGTGCTGCGTGTACTGCGATGGACTGTCGTTGCCATGTCATGAGTGTATAAAATAATCCGGTCTGTGGAAACCGAAAACGCAAACACACAACGTTGTAGCAGTATTAACTTTAATGCATGTCGAACAGATGAATAAAACAAATGTACCAAAGGGAGTAAAATGCTTTGACAGTCCCACTCGTAAGCAGTCTCAAGTGTCTCTCCCGAATTTTTTTTGTAGTTCCAGCTACACAACGCGCCAAAATACATACGGAGAAATGTTCATTTCGTGCGTGTAATGTTCGCTTAGTCAGCACTACCACAAACTTTCTGCACGCATAATGTACTCTAACGGAGAATGCCAGAGCAATTTAAAACATGTTTTTGTCAAAACTGTATATTTCTGCTTATGTGAACGGGGTAGTACCGAGCTTTGGGCAACTTTGGGTGGCCCAAAGCTCGGTGCACAATCAAGGCTGTTCAAAGATCAAGTGCACATGAAATACCATAATACTGAGAAGACCCTCCATTTCCAACCCTTTCTAGTGCAATTATTAAAATGCTCCACAACAACTACCTAACCTGGAGAAATCCAAACATGAAAACAATTACAAATCTGAGCGTCCACACGTATAGTTACATGCCGCAGGTAAATGCGGTTCTCCCTAATGTTTCGCATTTGTCCATGTCCATAACTCTGAGCATAGGGCCACGTGCAGTATTTTGGGAGAATGCTGCCTAAGGCAGACCGGTTGGCATTGGTGCCTCAACAATGGCCTTTAAGTATATGCTTGAAAATGTTGTGATTTTGAAATATTAAGGTCGAATAACCTTACTTATCCAGCGTTTTGATTTATTAGCGATTCATCAAAAAAGCCGTTCATCTGCGGCCAATGAGTGCATTGAGATTTTTCTTAATTTTGTCATGTCTTCATAATTCAGATGAAAGATATCAATTTCCCACCTCAGTGGTGAATTTGAGACCACAAGGGGTTGCTGAAACAAAGGAAAATGCAATTATGAAAGCTAGCTCTCACTGTCGAGTTTTAAGATCTTTGAATACACCATCGCTTTGTGAATGACGTGTCTCGGTTGATGTACGAATCCTGGGTCAGGATACCGTAGTGATGCCTTTCCGATGTTATTCCTTTTAGTAGCACTGACAATTGGGCGAGTTGGTACGGATGCATGGTTTTAGAAGGGCGCAACAAGGAAGACGACAGACGAAAGAACACACTTACACAAGCGCCGACTCACAACTAAGGTTTATTCCACATCATAGAGCAGATTTTGGCGCGTTTCGCGCTTCTTCAGTGGACACTTTGCCACTCCGTCCACGTTATCATAGGAATGCGCCGGTCGTGAACGGTAGATGATATGACCGGCACATAATCGAGCGAAAGGCATCGCTACAAAAGCGCGGCCCTGTTTAAAAAAAGCGTCAAAGCCTTCATTCTGTTTGTAGCTCTTAAAAGCAAGCATGTTTTCGCAAATAAATTGTGCATGGTTCGTCGTGCACAGACTTCAATGCTCCTCCTGTGCTTAAAGCTTGTAGAAGATGGTGATTACGTTTATCAAACATACTGTGAATGGATAATTGAACATCTGAGGTTTTCACAAAATCCTGTTTCTTCCAGACTGCATGCTTTGGGTGAGACGAGCCGTGGTGCACAACGTACCTCAGGATTGCCTCGAGCACTATGAAGGAACATGTGATATAAGAGTGCCACTTGTCGACAAGGACATCTGCAAAGACGATGATGAATAAAGAATCGTCATTATACACTTTTAGTGCCTCCAATATGAGTGCTTCTTGTTTTCTTGATTTTTTGTCATGTTTCGAAACTTGACTGTTTGTTGTTTCGAAGCTCCATTTTGGCGATTGTACCTTACGGTGTACTGAACGCAGCTGTAAAGCAAAACAATTGCTCTATAAAGGTTCAGCAAAGCCGAAATGAAGCCAGGACCAAATGAAGCATTTTCTTATCACGTCCCTCACGCTTTATGGAATTTGGCATTTCATTGCTTGGGCAAAGGGATTTGCGTGCGGACAGTAGACCTAGTATATGTCTCACTTCCCATGTTACTAGTAAATGCTCTCATTAAAAAAAAAAGTTGTCGCAGTTTCACCTGAAAGGCGAAGCATCAATTGCGATAGCAACTTGTAGAGAGCTATACGGAGTAATGATATTAGCTTTATCAGCTGTATAAACTTGGACATGCAGCAGCATCGGCAACACGCAGAACTGTTGTCGACACCATCGGCGTTTTGCCCGCGTTCGCTCAAAATGCGTGCGGCGTTGGTGACTGTTGCCTGAGCCTCTGTTATAAATAGGCACTGCGTGCCGCAGCTAAACGTCGCCTCCCTTCCCTCCCCCCCCCACGGCCTCTCGCTCGTCGGAAGAAGGCGCGTTTGCTCTCATACATGGTGATTGTGAAGGAGAACAGAGACGCCTACTTCTGCAGCCCTTAAGCGAGCACGGCGCAGAACGCGCGTTTGTTCTCCGCCGTGCGTTCACTCCCCGTGAAAGACGCGCCCCTCGCGCCCTTTCACTCGCACATACAGCGTTCGGCGCGCGGCGACGATTTCTTCTCCAAATGACGTCATACGGAACCTCACGGCGACGGCGACGCCGACGGCAGAATATCTGCGTTTGAGTGTCCATATAATTGCTATCGCAATAAAACTTTTTTCTTAGGTGCATTTTGGCACTGGTCGCCCGCCTTCGCTAATAATGTCCAGCATGAGGATTGGCTGAAATTTCCTCTTAAGAACATTTCTAGCGTAAGCGCTTTTTGAGAATTCCGGCCCAGCTTCATGCACCGAACACCGCGAAGCATTGTATGAAGACAGCATATGGGAGAGACTGCTGCCGTCATTGTAATTGAGTTCACCGCTAGAAAAAAATTACACCCTCTTCCCGCAGGGGAACCTGAGTAGTATGCGAAGCAGCCATGGGGCCGACTGAAGGTAGTTTTATCAGCTGTAAAACTTAGACATGCAGCAGCTCCAGCAACGCGCAGAACTGTTGTCGACGCCGTCGGCGTTTTGCCCGCGTTCGCACCGAACGCGCGCGGCATTCGGGACTGTTGCCGGTGCCTCTGGGGCGCCTACCGTGGCGCCTCTAACCTAATGGCGAATTCCATTGGGAGAAGAGGAGCAGGGCGCCGCGCAGTGCGGAGTCGGGTGACAGCGCAGTGAGAGCAGGCACACTCGACCCGCCACTGGAATACGGCGTGCATTCGGAGAGCAGTTGGGAGGGGGACTTGTGAGGAGAAATGTACCATGTGACTAAAGCAATCGACGTCCCACCATTCTCTGCAGGAGAGCGGCAGAACACGCCTGATCGTTTGTAATCTGTCGGGCTTAACGCTGTCACCGTTTGCGGCCACGTACTACATACTTTTGTGCAGCGCCGACGATCCCAAACGTTTCCGCCTGCGAAGATCATCTCAAGTTGAGCTCTAGCAGCTTTCGCTGCTGTCACCGTCGAGCGTCTCAAGCACTTCAGCAAGGCGAAGACGCTTTGCTGCCGCTGTCCCCCGCGCATCCGACGAGAAGCAAGGCGGACTAGAAATGCCAGGATCTGTCGCTAAATCGCTGCGAATCTCGCTCGTATCACCGACGTCAAAATCAGCGGTGTCAAAACACAAACCACGCTAGGCTGCCGCCATTGCACCGCGCGCGCTGGCTGAAGCAAAATAAAAAGAAATGAGGAGGATATGACGGTTTAAGCCACGTGACTTCCTCCGTACTCCGCTTTTCAAGCGAGAGCAGTCCGGACTTCTCCTAGCTGCTCTTGGCGCAGCGAAACTGCTTGTTCTACCACTGGATGACGGCGCCACTCCTGTTCGACCACTGAAACACGTCGCCTGTGGAACGAGCACTTTCAGCGTGCTTTTGAGTGCTCCTGTTCTCCCAATGGAATTCGCCATAAGCTTCTTCGCATTATCGCGCGCGGAGCCGCAGGTGTGCGCCATTCGTTGCGCAATTCGGAGAGGAGCGTCGGAGAGGAAAGGAGGAATGTCGAGAGGAGAGATGAGACGAGGAGGGAGGGGGAGGAGGGAGAGAGAAGAGGGGGAGGAGGATGCGCATGCGCAGTATGGGTGGGAACGCCGCACGGTGGGTGGACGGAGCCAGGGAGTGACATAACCCCGACCATAAGCTGTTCGCATCTAAAATTGATGTAGTCTGCCGGCAATGTTTATAGGGATAGCTGCTGTGAGCTCACTCCTTGAGTAGTTCTTCATATCCACCAGTATCCGCATGAGTCTCAAATCTTTAGGAGATTTGGGAAATAAGTTACGAGACTTGTAAGAAGAAAGAAAACAATGCGATGGCATAGCCGAGTTGCAACTTAAAATGTGTAGGCAAGGGTTCGTCAGTACAAAACAAAAGCGAGTGCATTCATTTTCTCATTACTGCGGACAGGTGTGACTTTCCATGAAGTGAGCCTTTCAAGATAGGCATTCTGTGTGGTTGGTAAAGTGGAGGGGGACAGGTTTATGGCACTGCATTGTTAACAGGAAAACGCACACAACGAGAAAATGATAGAACAGGTGACGGAAAAGCGCTAATTCCTACAATTTTACTTTGAAAAACGACGCCACGTATACCCACTTTTTAGTTCAAATAGATTTTAAGAACTTGGTTATGACAGAATGTGTTGCTCCGCCTTGTCAAGTAAACTTATAAAAGCCACGGACGTTACTTGCCCGACTAGTCGCTTTATCCAGGTAGGTAATTAAAATATAAGGAACCGTTTATTCCAGCCGAGCTCGCGCTACGACGAAGAAGAACAAGCTGGGCGGCTGATGATTATAAATACAGATGCGGAATTTGTACAAGTGATGATATGTAGAGACGAAGAAGAGTCAGGCATGGGTCGCGCGCCGCGGTGGAAGCGGCCGCCTGGTCGTGCGGCATTATGATGAAATGCGGCGAGTGTACGGTTTTAAGCGCGATACATGCACAATTTATGTACCACGACAACGGTGGTCGGAGAAAGTTTAAGGGGCGAGTCGCGGTACTTAAGCCGAGATGTCTGCTCAATGACCGTGTAGGGTCCAAACCACTGACGAATTTTCGCACAAACCGGGAAAGCGCACAGGAGTCCAAAAAAGAACTTTGTCACCAGGCGAAAAAGAGACAACACGGTGAGTCGAGTCGTAGCGATGCTTCCGAACATCCTGGGCGATGTCGGTGTTAATGCGGGCTCGATGACGGGAGGCTTCGAGGCGAGACAAAAATTGTTGTGAGAAGGGCGTGCTGAGGACACGGGAGACGTAAGGACCGATACGTCCAGAACGAAAGTAGGTGAGGGCCCATAGACGAGGAAAAATGTAGAAAAGCCGGTGGTGTGTTGCAGGAGAGCCGTATTGTAAGCAAATGTCAGAACGGCACGATTGCATCCCAGTGGTGTGCTGGGGGCTGATGTACATTGCAATCATATCCGATATATTACGAGGAAAACGCTCTATCAGCCGTTGGTCTGAGGTGGTAACTATAAGTGCTCTTGTGAACGATGTTTGAGGCGCGCAGAACTTCGGTAAGAAGAGTCTAGAGGAAGGCTTTGCCGCGGTCGCTGTGGAGAACGCGCGGAGCTACGTGACGTAAGAGGATGTTGCGTAGAAAGAAATCGGTGACTTCAGCGGCACTCCCATATTGTATACAGGCTGTCTCAGCGTAGCGGGTCAAATGGTTACGGCCGTAAAATCCACCGATTGCCATTGGAGGTCTTGGAAGAGGGACCGTACAAGTCCTATTCCGACGACCTCGAAAGGCGAAGCGGGACAAAGAAGAGGTTGCACAAGTTCTGAAGGAGGAGTCATAAGTTGTTTGCGGCGTTGACAAAGAACGCATGATGCGACGTACCTGGCTACGGCAGAAGAGAGGCCAGGCCAAGAGCACCGACTGCGTATTCTGTCGTATGTACTGTGGTGTCCGAGATGACCTGCCGTCGGATCATCATGAAAGGTTTCAAGCACCTCACGTTGCTGAGAACGTGGTATGATGGGTACCCATTTGTCGTCATCGACGTGATAAACATATCGATGCAAAGCCGCATCGTCAAGCTTGAATTGTTTACGTTGTCGATGGAGTCGAGCGTTCGGAGGTAAAGCAGAACCTTACATGCGCTCGAGAATAGTTCGGCAGTATGGGTCGACACGTTGGTAGGAATAGCTTTGCTAAGAATACCAGACAAGGTATAAGCAACATTAATGATAGAATGGAGTGTCATACCTAAATATATTTGGAGGTCCTGCGTGGTTCGAGATAGAGCATCTGCGTTTGGTGACTCTCTCCAGACCTGCATGTACATCGAAATCGTACTCCTGTAAACGGATCACCCAGCGACCAAGGCGACCCGATAGGTTCTTTAGCGACCATAGCCAGCATAGTGCGTTATGGTCGGCGACGACTGTAAAATGCCGGCCGTGCAGGTATGGCCGAAACTTTTGCACTGCCCAAACAACAGCAAGGCACTCTTGTTCAGTGATGGTGTATTTTTTCTCGGCAGTAGACAGCGTCCGAGTGCGTTAGCAACGACTCGTTCACACAAGGTGGTGTCACGTTGCAGGAGAACACACCAAGACCATAACTGCTGGCGTCAGTGTGAATGATAGTAGCTGCACTTTGGTCAAAGTGGCACAGTACGGGTCAGACGTCAGGGCCTGCATGAGTATCAAAAAGGCACTTTCACATGCGGCGGACGAAACGAAGGGCGTGTTATTTGAGAGGAGTTGATGGAGCTGAGACCAAAGCGTACCGAAGTTGCGTATGAAGCGCCGGAAGTACGAAGCAGTTCTAGAAAACTGCGCAGGTCTTTTTGACGCAAAGGAAGAGGAAACTCAGGAACGGCGGATAGTTTCTCAGGGCCCGTTGGAATGCGTTTTTGCTGACTATGTGCCCCAAACTTTGATTGACTTGCCTGCGACAGTAGATTTTTTGTAGTTTATTGTAGTTTATTTGTAGTGCAAGATAAAAAAGCATAAATCTTAGGTACTACCATAGGAGGTCCCAAAGTAAAACTGTCCGGGGGACATTTGTTTTACAATGCATACAATTTAATCACATAGACAGCAGCAGGATGCATCCAACAAGCGAAAACGACTTTACACAAATCAGAGTGTTATATAAAAACAAAATAATACTAGAAAAATAAATATCATAAAAAGGTTATTTCAATATGATAATCTAACAAAGGCATAAAAACAGATTATGAAGATAGTTTAACTTGTGAATTTAAAGCAATACAACACGACCATATTATTTAAAATCTATATGAAGAAATTTATACGTAGTAGAAATTCCCACACAAATACTAGAAAACACACGTCCGCAGAAAAGACAAAGACGAAAAGGAGAATCGGCAAGAAATTAGGCAAGAAATAAAAGACAAAAGAAAGAATAAAAAAATTACAGAGAAAGCAGCTCTTCTAACAATTTTGTTTTTAATTTTCGTTTAAAGGAGCAGAAAGAAGAGGTAATCTTAATGTCTGCAGTAATTGCATTCCAAACACTTATACCTGCGAATCTGAGGGTACTTTCCGTAATTTGATGTTATTTTCGGTAAGAGGAGGTTATTCTGTTCAGAAAAACTTTGTGTTGTATGAATTAACGATGTGACACAAAGAAAGGACGTCCGTAGGTATGTCAAATGAATAAAGCGAAACATGGGAAGCGATAACTTATATTGAAATAAGTACCGAAGGGGTAGAATACGAAGAAGTTGGTAAAGAGGCAGGCAATGAAATCGGAGTGGTGTAAATGTCATGAGCTTCATTGCTTGCTTTTGGAGGCGTTCTAAAGGCTTAAGGTGAGCAGGATATATGTTTCCCCATGTAGACAAACAGTATGTTAAATGGCTACCTATATATGCATGATATCACGAAGTTAGAATATGGGGTGCCAAATATGCACGTGCTTTGATGAGAACATGAATACGAAATGACACTTTGTGCAGTAATGAACTGACATGGCAGTGGTATTTTAGGTGTTTGTCGAGGGTAACCACCAAGAAATCTCACTTTTTCAGATATTGTTAGTACATAGTTATTCAAAGAAATTGTTATAGGATTTACTAATACTTTGGTGGACTATGGAAGAGACAAACGTTGTCTTAACTGGATTTATACACAGGTGGTTTAAGGTACACCATGTGTGGACGTTGGAGAGGTTAGTATTAAGTGCAGCTTGCAGAGCGCTTAGTGTGTGCTGAGATGAGTATAATGTGGTGTCGTCGGCATATAACAGGTAGTCTGAATCGGTCAGTACATTAGGTAAGTCATTTATGAATAATAAGAAAAGCAAGGGACCAAAAATGTAACCCTGAGGAACACCACTGGTAATTAATTTATTGGTAGAGTAATGATCATTTATACAGACAACTATGGAACGATTAGACAAGTAGCAGTGGAGCAGTTCAAGAGGTGGACCAGTAATACCGAATTGTTCTAGTTTACTTAACAAGATGCAATGATTTAGTGTGTCAAGTGCCATAGTAAAGATCAATAAATATAGCCCCTACAATTAGTCCCCGGTCGCGTGTTTCTATTGGCGCCCAAGCCCAGTGCTCACCGCTGGCGCCGCCATGCGCCGCTAGCGCGTACCATGTTTCTAGGTGGTTTCTTTCGCCACGGGCGCTCGAACGTAATCATATGGTTCGCGTGAATGCATGTTCTGGAAGTGTATCTCTATGGCGTATGTTTTTATTATTGCCTGACTTTTAAATAGTTAACTGTAGCGCCTTGTTTCTTTGTGTTGCTGACGATTCTGCTCCCATGTAATAAAGAAAAAAAGTATCTGTATGGCGTAGTGGTTACGACGCTCGCTTTGAGATCGGGGCTACGCGGGTTCGAATTCCGCTATCACCATTTCTTTTTTTCCTGTTTGGCGGTACGGTCGGTTGTACCCCGATGCTGCGGTGGAAGCCGCAGTGCCGGGCGCCGACGCGAAGCGGCGGTCCTTGGGGTGTTGCGGAGCGCAGCGTAGCAACACCCTAAATAAAAAAATACTGCGATTATATTTGGATAATCAAAACAGTGATGCGTTTATTTAGAAATACCGTAAATCCCTTAACAACAGCTACAGTTGTGCCTTGTCACCGCCAGCCCAGCATGTTCTCCGCGTTCTCCGTTCCAACGGCTCGGCTAGAAACATGGTACGCGCGAGCGGCGCATGGCGGCGCCAGCGGTCGAGCACTGGCTTGGGCGCAAATAGAAATGCGCTCCCCGGGCAATGGCTTGCTTGATTTTGTCAGTTCAGTGAGCTAGCGCTAACTCGGTTGAGTAGCCATGTCTGAACCCAAACTGGAGGGGACTGATAAGCCGAAACTTATTCAGGTAGTTCATGAGGCGGGTATAGATAAGTTTTCAATAACCTTGCTAAAAATGGCAATATACAGATGGGACGGTAATTGTTAATATTTTCACGATTGCCTTTTTGAACACAGGAATTTATTTACCAATCTTTAGTGATTTAGGACATACCCCATCACAGAACAATTTGTTAATAATATCAACAAGGACTAGTGAGATATCAGCAGAAACAAGCTTCATATGAGCTGGTCTGATAGAATCAACGCCAGGCCCAGTCGATCTTAAGGAACAAATAATATTGCAGACGTCATGCGGTCAAGCAGGACGAAGATAAAATGAGTAAGAGCTACGCGAAATACTAGGCACTGCATTAGCTGGAGGACTGTTATCTGAAGCAACAAAATGTTCACTAAATGCATGAGCAATATCAGTATGTTTCGTGAGTTCATGATCATTGAGGACAATTCTTTTGATGCCCGGATCAGACTCTTTCATATCAAGAAACTGTCTAATTAGTTTCCAGTTACGTCTGGTATCGTTTCCGTTTTCAAGTATTTTGTTTTCATAGTAGTCTCGTTTTGCGCGCCTGAGAATGCAGAAAGAATGTTTGAATGTGCATATTCAAACATTCTTTCTGCATTCTCAGAAGCCATTTTTCAAATTTATGGTAAAGGGCTGCGATTTTACTTTTTTGGTGAAGATTATTCTTCTTGTTATGGAACGCAACATGGCATCTGATATCCACGGATTTCTTGCAGTAGAATACCAGTGTGTATCTTGTGAATAAGTAGTACACTGATCAATGTATTTATTGTATCTGGAATGGAACATGGAAAATGCCTTCTCAGGACAACCCTCCATATATGCGTCATCCCAGTTTGTGGTTTGAACCTGATGAATAAACTGTGCTTTGTTGAACGAAGATTTACCATATCTTTTAGAATTGCTAACTGCTTCTGTACCTAGGCAAAAAAACAAGGGGTAATGATCAGTGATTGAATAATCGATAACTCCAGAAGAGCAATGAGAATCAGAATCGAATGAAGAAAACATGTGATCAATCAGCGTGGAAGAGCCTGAAAGATCACGCCTAGTTGGAGTCTGTAATGGGGAAGAAAAGCCATAGCTGAGTAGACAAGTTACATAGAGCAAGACTGACAGTTCATATCGAGAATATTAATGTTTCTGTCTCCGCAAATTATTATAATTTTATTTACATTTGTTAACGCATATATCTTCAAGCTGAGAACGGAATACCGCATAAGAAGTTGACGGTGAGCCATATATAGCACCTACTATTGTACAGCTATTATTGATCGGCTGAGAATTGCGGTCAAACTCTAACCAGATGGATTCACATAACAAGTCCCGAAAAGGAAGATCGTAACGTCGAACATATGGCAATGATGATCTGATGAAAATAACCGACCCACCGCGGCGGTGGTTCGGCTTTTTGTATTGTAGCCAGACAGACCATACAAATTTCAATCAGCTGATGTTAGCCAGCTCTCGGATAAGCATATCAAGGAAAAAGTGCGGTCAAGCATGGAAAGAAAGTTCAATAGATCGTCATGATGCTTGCGCAAACTACGTATGTTGCAATGAAGGAAAGAGAACGCAGGTGATTTATCTTGCAACAAAGATTTCAGTTGGTCACAGGAAAACATAACGCAATAAAGACCGAGCAGCAACTGTGTTTAACGCCAAATGACTCGCACGATCACTGAATAATCGCCAGATCCACCACACCAGAGATGCGATAGACGCAGCTGCTGTCTGATTTCCTAGCTGTAATCACACATGTCAGTGCAAAGGTATTTCCAACCTTTACCTCTTTTGAGCTCAAGAGCCTGCGCAACGAGTCGTTTGTTATGAGGTGTGAGGTGGTCATTGATGAAAATTGGCTTGTTGCTGCTCTGAGCAAAACCGATGGCTGACGTGGTCAGCCTCGCCTTTCTTGCCTTGGCTGCAAACTCGGAGCGCTTAACCCTTGAACAAAAACATACAATAATGTTCCTGTCCTTCTTAGCAGGTACACTGCGCACGGCGTCAATGTCGGATTCCACGATAGGACAGCCAATCCTATTACCAATGGCCTGCACCACTGCCAGGCAATTTTCGCCCTGCGTTGGGGGAACGCCCTTAATCTCGACGTTATTTAGACGAGAGACCTGCCTCACGTCTCCGACCGACAATGGCTCTCAGTCCCCAGTGGCTGCGGAGCACCTGATCAAGGCGGTGGTCAGACCTGCGACGTCGCAGAGGATGCTAAGAATCTCTGGGTCCGGAGAGGCCGCCAATGGAAACTAAACCTGGCAACGTTCAACACGCGTACCCTCTCGAGTGAGGCTAGCTTAGCAGGACTATTTGAGGAATTATCAGGCATTGCCTGGGATATTAATGGCCTTAGTGAGGTTAGAAGAACTGTTGAGGCTTACACAGTGCTGACTAACGGCTACGTCCTCAGCTACAAAGGTGTTCCAGATAAGAGAGAATCTGAGGTTGGATTTCTAGTTCACAACAACATAGCGGGAAACATTGATGAATTCTACAGCATTAGTGAGAAGGTAGCAGTCGTCGTAATAAAGCTGAATAGGAGGTACAAAATGAAGGTAGTACAAGCCTACGCCCCAACTTCCAGTCACGATGATGAAATAGAACAGTTTTATGAAGATGTTGAATTAGCAATGAGACAGGTGCAAACTCAGTATACTGTAGTAATGGGTGACTTCAATGCAAAAGTGGGGAAAAAGCAGGTTAGTGAACAAGCAATTGGCAACTACGGCATCGACTCTAGAAATGCAAGAGGAGAGATGTTCGCGGAAAGGAATAGGCTCCAAATAATGAATACCTTCTTCAGGAAGCGCAGCAACAGGAAGTGGACCTGGAAAAGCCCTAATGGAGAAACAAGGAATAAATAGATCTCATACTTTCAGCGGATCCAAGCATAGTGCAGAATGTAGAAGTGTTAGGTAAGGTAAAGTGCAGTGACCATAGGTTAGTGAGGTCTAGGATTTCTCTCAATTTGAAGAGAGAAAGAGTGAAATTAGTCAAGAGGAAACAGGCCAACCTAGACGCAGTAAGGGTGAAAGCAGACCAATTCAGGCTGGTGCTCGCAAACAAATATGCAGCTTTAAAACAGGAAGATGAAGATAACATAGAGGTAATGAATAAAACCACAACTAGGCTGATCTCAGAAGCAGCAGTTGAAGTGGGACGTAAGGCACCAAGGCAGCCAGTAGGGAAGCTCTCCCAAGAAACAAAGGACCTAATAAAGAAACGACAAAACATGAAAGTGTCCAACTCAAGAGATCAGATAGAATTCGCTGAACTGTCAAAACTAATCAACAAGAAAAAAGTAAGGGATATTCAAAATTATCACATGGGAAAGTTTGAGGAAGCCATAAAATATGGACGCAGCATTAAATCAGTAAGAAGAAAGCTTGGCATAGGACAAGGCAAGATGTATGCACTGAAATATAAGCATGGTAATATCATCAGCAATTTCGATGACACAATAAAAGCAGCGGAAGAATTCTATACTGACCTGTACAGTTCCCAAAACAGCCAAGCTACTTTCATTCGAAATAGTGATGAACTGGATACAGAAGCTCCTTCTATAACTAGCGATGAAGTTAGAAGGGCCCTGAAAGACATGACCAGGGGAAAAGCGGCTGGAGAAGATGGAATAACAGTAGAGTTAATCAAAGATGAAGGATATATCATGCTTGAAAAGGTTGCGGCCCCTTATTCGCAATGCCTCACAACTTCAAGTGTACCAGAGAGCTCGAAGAACGCCAACAACATACTAACACATAAGAAGGGAGATGTTAAAGAATTGAAGAATTACAGACCCATTAGCTTGCTTTCAGTATTGTATAAAATATTCACCAAGATAATTTCCCATAGAATCAGGGCAACACTTGACTTCAGCCAACCAAGAGAACAGGCTGGCTTCAGGAAGGGATATTCTACGATGGATTATATCCATGTTATCAATCAGGTAATCGAGAAATCTGCAGAGTTCAATCAACCTATCTATATGGCTTTCATAGATTATGAAAAGGCAATAGAATCAATAGAGATACCAGCAGTCATAGAGGCATTGCGTAATCAAGGAGTGCAGGAGGCATGCGTGAATATGTTAGAAAATATCTACAAGGATTCCACAGCTACCTTGGTTCTCCACAAGAAAAGTAGAAAGTTACCTATCAAGAAAGGGGTCAGGCAAGGAGACACAATCTCTCCAATGCTATTCACTGCATGCTTAGAAGAAGTATTCAAGCTCTTAGACTGGGAAGGCTTAGGTGTGAGGATTGACGGCGAAAATCTCAGCAACCTTCGGTTTGCAGATGACATTGTCCTATTCAGCAACACTGGAGACGAATTACAACAAATGATTGAGGACCTTAATCGAGAAAGTGTAAGAATTGGGTTGAAGATGAATATGCAGAAGACAAAGATAATGTTCAATAGCCTGGCAAGGGAACAAGAATTCAGGCTCGCCAGTCAGCCTCTAAAGTCTGTAAAGGAGTACGTTTATCTAGGTCAATTACTCACAGGGGACCCTGATCATGAGAAAGAAATTTACAGAAGAGTAAAATTGGGTTGGAGTGCATACGGCTGGCATTGCGAAATCCTGACTGGGAGCTTACCACTGTCGTTGAAAAGAAAAGTCTACAATAATTGCATTCTACCGGCGCTAACATATGGGGCAGAAACTTGGAGGTTAACAAGAAGCTCGAGAACAAGTTAAGGACCGCACAAAGAGCGATGGAACGAAGTATCTTAGGACTAGCGTTAAGAGACAGGAAGAGAGCGGTGTGGATCAGAGAACAAACGGGGATAGCCGATATTCTAGTTGACATTAAGCGGAAGAAATGGACCTGGGCAGGCCATGTAATGCGTAGGATGGATAACCGGTGGACCATTAGGGTTACAGAATAGATACCAAGAGAAGGGAAGCGCAGTCGAGGACGGCAGAAAACCAGGTGGGATGATGAAGTTAGGAAATTCGCAGGCGCAAGTTGGAATACGCTAGCGCAAGACAGGGGTAATTGGAGATCGCAGGGAGAGACCTTCGTCCTGCAGTGGACATAAAATATAGGCTGTTGTTCATGATGATTGTACTAAAGCTGACAGACGCTTCGACAAAAGTTCATTTTCATCCTTCAGTGATTTGTTCTCCTTGGTGAGAGATACATTTTGGGTTTTCATGGACTCATACAGCGCAATAGATCATGCCCATACCCTCCTTCACCGAAGAAAGGTCTGCACGCAGGGCTGCAATATCTTTAGCTAGATCAGCACAAGACGGCATTGTGAAAAAGAATACAGTAGTTGACTAATGGCAGCAGTGGTAGCGGCAACAGGCTTACAAATAATTGCAAAAGTGTCGAGCGACCAACCTCTACAAAGTACGGTGAAGACGTTAGGTACGTTGACGCAGCCGCACCATTTGCTGCCAAATGGAAGGCACGTAGCCCGGCTGCTCCTTAAGTAGAACTGTCAGGCCTCGGAAACTCCGCTGGTTTTTTGTCCACGCGAATTGCAGCGCCATCCATGGGATGGAGGCGAAACCAAAATCGCATTTCCTTTTTTTTTAACACGAAAGTGTTTTATGCCAGGGTCCACCAAGACTTCACTGACGTATTTCCGTCACGGAAATACGTCAGAGAACATAATACAAAGAAAGAAACCAGAAGAAAAAGTTCCACAAACATGCAAAATTTGGAAATCGAACCCACGACCTCTCGGTCCGCGACGATACATCGCCGAGCGTTTAACCCATTGCGCCACAAACGCATTTGCAGAGAGCTACACAGACGCGCCTTATATATCTAACACTCCTCCGTGTACCCGCGCTTTTGCTCGGGGCGGTGCCGCCGCCTACGAGCAGAAAAGAGAAGTACTGCATAAGACAGTTTTAGCAGAGCGTTCACGGCCCGCTCCGCTCAGACCATCGTGTCCTAACGATTCGCGCAGAGCCGCTCAGCGGAACGCAAGCGGGAACGCTAATGCGCGTGCGCACAACGCTTATATCGGCAGCGGAACGAAGAACGCTGCCCACGGTCCGCTACGAAGCTATTTGAGCGGAGCGTTAGGCTGCGTCTACTGGTTGATTTGTCGTTTTACAGCCACGCTGAGCGCGCGTGGCTGGCGTCTCTGGGAGACGCGCTTGTCAAACAAGCCAAATCAACGCAGTTCCTGCAGCCAACGGTGTGCGTGAAATGTTAGCGGAGCGGAGCGTAAGCAACGCTCTGCTAAAACTGTCTATTATGACACTAACGCGCACCGACAGTGAACGCTTCGGTGGTCTCAGCACTACGACGCCTCGATGCCAGCATTCGAAGGGACGCTGGCATCAAGAAGCACTACCAACGCCACCTAGGTGGCGTTCACCGTACTCAGCACAGCGGAGCGTGGCCTCCGCAATTAGCTCTGAAAATGTTTCTGAAGTTGATCGCGGAGGCTGCAATTACGACGCGCTGTACGCGCTGATTTGACTCGGTGACGATTCAGTTACGTGCTTTGTCTTGCGCGTTGTATTAGTGTGTCAGTTACGTGCTTCGTCTTTCGCGTTGTGCTAGCGTGTGCAGCGTAGTGCAGCTTCCATATGCACGATGGTTGCTCATGGTCATCGACGTTGGTAGTCGTGATGGAGGAGACGTGCCACCAGGCGTCAGCGTGGGTGCATCAACGCCTAAGGGCGCTTTAGCCACAAAACACCAATAGACATTATATATCAATGTGCAATAAACATTACACTACTTCTGTGAAGACACGTTTCACTTTCGTGTTCTATACCGATTCCTATATAAGAGGGATCAACCCATTTTTTTTCTTGTCAACCCTCTCTCAACTTTATCGTTTCTCTCTCGCCTTCAACTATCGGCGGCGCGGCTGGCGCGGTGCCCGCACGTCGTCGGCCGTGCTGATAACGGCCAAAACGGCAGCAATCTTATTTCTGGCATTATGCGGTCAGTTTTGCGGTTTTCGCCTTCCGCGCTACCAGTGTAGTCCGTGTGATACCGTACCTTTGCACGTTTGTCGGCGTTTCCCCGCAATGTCTCGCAACTGTCGCTGTTCGTGTGTGGTTCAATGGTGTGCGAACACATCAAGACGAAGTGAGCCATGCGACGTGAAATTCTACCGCATGTCTAAAGACAACAGGTGAGCACTGTGCAGTTCACTTCCCGGTTTTTATTTGTGATAGTAATTATGCGCAGCCGTACATGGCTGCCCGGTGGTGAGGCAGTAGCTAGCTGATTTGAAATCACCACAACGATGTAGTAAATCGTTATGTCAACAAGCAGCCAACATAAAGCTCCTTATAAATATAGTACCGCCTGTGCGTATTGTAAGGAACACGTGTGTAGTGTGCGCGTTGCACTTATTTCTAGCTAATTGGTCGCCATCGTTTAAAAATGCGTTTCTGAGAATTAAGGTTGGCATGTCACAACTAGTACTTTGCCGCGACGCGAAATGAGCTCAGTTTTGTATGTCCCAACTGCGATGTTATAATTTATGATCTTCACTGTTCTTCAGGATGGAAGCGTTTTTAACCTACGCTGGAAGGATGGACCTAGTGGGTTTGCCCAGAGACACGGTCAACAACCGCAGAATATGCTCGGTGCACTTCACGTAGGTGGATATTATGGACCGAGCGAGAAGCAGGCCGTGAAAATCTATTCTGAGCATTGGCCATTAGAGCAATTACAATAAATGTTTTTTTACATGTGCGTACATGAAACACCATCCGCGTTTTGTTGCAATCTATAGTGTGTTGCACTGTCTGCTCCAATTCTTGTTTTCGCAAACGAACATAATAAAGTGAGTCCAAAGAACTGTTGCGTTGTAAGTGGAATTATATTTTTAATACAATTTGGGCACATGCTTGCTTGATTGTAATAATGAACGTGGCTGCGTGCATGAAAACGCAAAAAGAATCCACTGCGCACAAGAACGCAGCACGAATGCACGAATGGCAGGGCTGGACAGGAGAGAAGCGCGGAGCGCGCGCTTCGGTCCCGCGGTGCGTCTGATAACGCCCGCGACAAAAAAAAAAAAGAGTGCGCCGCGGACAGCTGAACAAATAAAAAAAGAGCATAGCGCGAGGCATGAAAGGGGGGTGAGGCGAGGCTTGGGAGATGCATAGGAAAGTCAAGAGGCAAACGGGAAACGAGCGGAGCAACATAACTTTAAAAAAGAAAGAAAAAAAAGTGCTATAGCGAAAGGGAGAGTGTTAAAAAAAATCCCGCCGCTTTTCTTTTCTTTTTCTTTTTTTCGCGACTCGCACCGTCATCCATCCGCTAGGGCCTAACTGAAGTGCGCCTTGGCGCTAGCGTCGACTGAGCGTCTGCTATAGGAGAACCAATGGGAGTTATAAGAAGATTCACCCTCCTGGAACTGTCGCTCAGGCAGGTGTCGCTTGAGTTGTTCCTACTCGATGACGTCTGATACAACAATCAGCGTTGTATCTGCCACGTGCGCAGTCAGCAATTGTAAATCTTGACTTGCGTAGATCGGCTGCAACCTGTACAAAGCACGTTGACGTATCCGCACCCTCTGCTCCCAAAATTTCGTGTTGAGCTGAAGGCCGGCGTTTGTGAGGCAGGTTAGCACGTGTTCAAGACGCAGCAGGTGTTCTGGGAACGTGGTTGAAAACACTACGATGTCGTCGAGATAGCAAAAAAGGTGTTCAATTTTAAACCGCGCAGATCATTATCTATCATGCGTTCGAAGGTGGCAGGCGCATTGCAGAGCCCAAAAGGCAACACATTAAAGTCGTATAGCCCTTCTAGCGTGGCAAAAGCGGTTTTCGCCTTATCGGACTCCGACACTGGTATTTGCCAGTAGCCACATCTAATATCAAGACTAGAAAAATATTCGGCACCCTGTAAAGAATCTAATACGTCGTCGATCCGTTGCAAAGGGTAAACATCCTTGCGCGTTATTTTGTTCCCGCCTCCGGAAAGTGATGACGCCTTATGGCGGCCCGTGTCTTCGTGCAGCGACTAACGCTGTTCTTCGTCCCATCGCGCAATGTACAGTTAGAGTATTCGTTGACAGAATACGTCATCACATTGTTTTTGCTATGTTTCCCCAGTGTTCCACAAAGTTATTTTAGGATGGGAGTTCTTGTATTCGGCGTCCGCTGATATCTTTTGCCGTGAGCGACTCGTACACCTGAATGCGACCGGTTACTCTCTTCCTCATTATGAAGAACGCATGCGCCTCGTCACCTCCTCCTATTATGTTCTTTGGCCATCTAGAGAAGAAATTATAAGTGTCAGTTCCAGTGACATTGGGATGGTGACGTTCTCATTCTTCCCTATGGTCATACGCTATCTAGAGGAATTCTTATTACTCCTGGCCTTGTTCGCTTCTCTCATGGCTCTGCATTCCTCACCGCGTTAAACCAAACTACCGAACCTCGACTACTACCCCGCATCTCCACCACTTATAAGAAACCGTTGGTTCCAGCCGAGCTCGAGCTCGGCTGGAATTATCGCGGCGGCGAGATTCTTGAGAATTGAGAGGCATGTTTGTAGGGTACGGAGGATAGGGTGATCGATGAAATGAAGAGCGGTAGGAGGTTCTTTGGTAGCCCGTTGCTGGACGGACGCCTGTTCGCTCTTCGGATGTATAACCATGTTGCTCATCCTGTTGACGCCGTCTACAGAACCGAGAGATATGCCCGCGGTATCCACAGTAGTAGCAAATGGGTCTAGCAGGAAGTGGAGCGGAGCGGTAAGGCTGTACGCGCGCAGGTGGCGACAATGAAGCCACAGTGGTCCGTTGGTAGAGTGGCCGCGGTGACTGGAGGCAGAGCCGCGATGTCGGCATATATTGGCATATGTCGAGTGCAGGGGCCATCGGAGCATGTTAGACGTGACGCAGAGGCAATCGCTTGCTTGATGATATCGCGTAAGCCGGTCGGAGAAGGGGCGACACCAGGTTCTGTCGCACAGGAAGAGCACTGCCCGTGAAGTTCCTCCCGAATGATATCACGTATGAGCGTGAGCAATTGCACCGTTGAAGGCAGACGGAGGTCTGTGTTATCTGTTCGTAGCCGTAGAGATTGAAGTTCCTCCAGGCGCTGGCAAGTGGCTATTACATCTTAGATGATGGCAGTATTTTGCGTGGCGAGAGTGCTAAAGGCGACGGTGTTTATGCCTTTATTAGTATGCCGTATGTGGTCGGTTTGGGACATGGTGGCGTTGGCACGTTTGCACAAAGCTAGCACATCCTCAATATGTACGATTCCCCGGGGAACTGGACGCGTTCACCACATTGACAAATTAACTTTCAATTACTTTGTTTGAGAAGGTGTTCCAATTATTTAATTGAATCCAGGAAGTAGTGACGTGACATATGCATAGTAAAAACTGCACCATGTGCAGTTTCGATATATCGGGACATTACATCGGAACATTGCAAGTCCATCGTTCTCCAAAGGACTTCCACAAAGGATTTTGATGTAAATCCCTGTACCATACGATATCTTATTTCGGCTAAATGTGAAGTGGAATTTATGAATATGGCATTTTATGGCATTTATGAATAAATGCCATAAAAGAATGGCAGACCCAACGCATATGTAAAAGTTTGCTTGGGGCGAACCTTCGTGAAGCTAATTGAGGGTACGATGTGTACCACCTATTTCTTGGCTAATCCTCCGTTGTGCGTTGTCCCATAGTGTGAAGATCGTGAGTATGATTAGAACACGAACACGCTTCTTCGCCGGTCATCGCTTGTGGTTGCGGGCCACAGTATGGCCTCGTCAAGCTGCCTCTACTGGATCAGCTTTTATTGCGATAGCAATTATATGGACACTTCAACGGGATTTCTGCCGTCGGCGTCGTCGTCGCCGTCGCCGTCAGGTTCCGTATAGATTCCAAGGGCGATAAAATCGTCGCCGCGCGCCGTACGAGTAAAAGCGCGCGGGGGACGCGCGCTATCACGGAGAGCCAACGCACGGCGGAAAGCAAACGCGATTGTCGCCCAAAAGGCCGTGGGGTTATGGGGGGGAGGGAGGCGGAGCGACGCTGTGCTACGGCACCAAATGCTTATCTTGCAACCCAGCGCAAGGAGAACTGGCAACGCAATCTCCCACGCGAAAGCAAAAAAAAAAAAGCGGGAGGCAGCGCGGGAGGGACGGGGGGAGCAGCTTCTACTCTGCCAACAAATACGCTTGCACTGGCTGTGGTAGCCGTCGCCCGCACCATCTCTATCTCCACCACGGCCGGGCTCGACTGGCGCGCGTACTCGCTTCTTAAGAAGCGAGTGAGCGCGCGCGCCAGTCGAGCCCGGCCGCGTCTCCACACGGCTCTGACCTTTATGCGCTGTCCATTCGCCGCTCAGTTTCCGTTGAAGCGACAGACCGCACGATTCTTCGCCCGCTGCAGCGGCCGCGCCAGCGTTTTTACAGTCGTTGTCTGCGGTCATTCAGTGTGATCTATTCATGTTTGCTTGTGCGCGATGGCACCACGCTTGTCAATTCAGTTAGAAAGCGAATGTGTCCAAGTTTATGCGGCGATAAAACTACTCTACTATCCCTACTCCGAATAGCTAGCTCTCTACCAATTTGCTATCGCAATTGATGCTTCGCCTTTCGGGCGAAACTGCGACATTTTTTTACTTGCAGCCTCCTCCACCAAGCTGATGAAAATAAAGTTGTTATTATTATTAATATAATTAGCACACGTCCACGCTTGTTGGCAAATCCTCCCATGTGTCCTAGTACGAAAATCATAATCATCAACACACGATCATTATCTAAAATAAATAATTGGCGTTGTCATGATATGTGCCGCCCGTTCATGGCGAAACCGCGTTGTGAGCATGTACTGCCCGCTTCTTACATATTTGCCATTGCGTAGCAAACATTATAATCGTTATGAACTCGCGGAGACCGCTTCTTGGCCTGTCCCCGTTGTGGGTATGTGCGATAGTAGGAATGATAATCCTCATCAACAAGCGCCGATAATCTCGAAGTGGAACATATGCACCGCCTCATCATCTTGGTGGAGCATACGCACCGCCTGTTCTTCGCCGATCTCCCGTTGTGGGTATGTGTCCGTAGTACGAAAATCATCATCGTAATCAACATACGGCGATCATCTCAAAGACCTAGTTGGCGAAGGCCCGACAAGTACCGCCCTTGGCCAGTCCCCCGTTGTAGGCATGTGCGATATATGGAAATCATCATAGTCGTAATCAACACGGGGACACCCTTCTTGGCCGATCACGCGTTGCGGGTTTGTGCCATAGCATGAAAATCATAGTCATCATGAACCCGTGGTGACCCTTGAAAGAGTTTGTTGGTGCCATGAAGAGTGAGAGAGAGACAAAGAAAGGGGAAAGGCAGGGAGGTTAACCAGGTGGGAAGATTCGGTTTGCTACCCTACGCTGAGGAGAGAGGGGAGGAGGAGGTAAAGTGACAGGAAAGTAGAGATAGAGAAATAAAGGAGCAGATACACAATCACAATCGGTCACAGGTGGCACAACACAGTAGCACTTGCAGCACAATAAACATCTGTCCGGGCTACAGCCGCTTGTCCAAGTCTGTTGCCCTTAGAAACTGCAGCAGTGCCCTCGTCGCCCTCCGCTGCGATGGCTTGTGATCTCGGCATTCTAAAATGAGTTCCTCTGTTAGAGGTCTATGGTCAAAACGCGCTATCACGTGTACGAGCGATCTTCTCTGTAAATTGTAGCGAGGACAGTCACAGAGAAGGTGCTGAAGAGTCTCCTCGCTACCACAGTCATCACTCGAGGCGTCGTCGGCCCATCCGATTTGGAACGCAATAGACTTAGTAAAGGCCACTCCTAGCCATATTCGAAAAAGTAGGGTAGCTTCTCGACGGCAGAGTCCAGTTGGGATGCAAAGGCGTAGAGAGGAGTTTAAGTTGTGCAGCCGGTTGCTTTGAAAACTTCCTGCGTTCCACAGGGAGAACGTGATATCCCGGGTGAGCATTCGAAGTTTTCGAGCGGCATCTGTCCTTGATAACGGTATTGGTTCCTCTTCGTCGCCTTGAAGAGCCGACCGAGCAGCGTTATCGGCGTGTTCGTTTCCTATGACGCCGCAGTGACTTGGAAGCCACTGAAATGTCACGTGGTGTCCTTTCTCAGTCAAGGCATGGATTAGTTCTCTAATCCATGAAGAGTGAATTATACCGTTTAATGCCTGATAAAATAAAGGCAGAAAAGAACCGTTTGTTGATTGAAAAAGGCGTTGATTGGGATGCAGCGCTGGCACACCGACGGTCGAATCGCGCTGCCGGACGCACTTCTTAAGAATGATGATAATGTACTTGCCGAGGACCCGGCTAGCGACTGACTGACCGACCAACCCAGGCGAAACCATGGTATGGTAGGCAAAAAAAAAGCGTCACTTAAGAAAAAGTAATTGGGGCCTAATTGCTAGAGCACCAGGCTCTTCGGGGGGGACCGAGGATTGGTTTCTGAATCAAGCATGTAATTCTATTTTTGTCAAGTATGAGCTATTCGACATGACAGCAGCCGCACCCATCCAGAAGCTCCGGTCAGGAAAGTGCGGAAGATTGCACAAAGAAAGCTTCGCTTTCAAAGTGCTATCACAGTTCAGTTTGGAGAGTAATGCCTTTGAAATGGGAAACAGCGCGGCGGGACGGATACGGACAGAAAGTGGCGAACACAGCGCTATCGCTGTCTCCATCCTGTCAGTACTCGTCTTCCAGTGCTTTTTTCCACTTCAGAAGCATGCAATAACATATAGCGCAACGTCGCTCACTACTCGAGCGTAATGACCTTGAGCATAGGTCTTTAAATGGCAAGTAATGCGCGCAGAGTGTATTCAAAAGAATAGATCTATGGAATTTTTAAGATCTATGGGATTTTTAAAACTTGCCTGTGGCCGATGGCATAATTATTGTCCTTGAGCTGGATTGTTCGAAGAGGCGGACTTAAGTTGCACGGGAAATAGAAAAACATGTTCAACTAATTACCGTAACTTCACGAATTAACTTCTTAAATAATTACTTTACGGCATAAATTGCAATTTACGAAATGTGACCGGTGAGCTTGCAAGACGTATCAATTTGTAATGAATTTCCCGAATGACACCAGATATTATTTCCCAAAGTGTGGAACGAAATAGAGTTACTTTTTGTGTTTCACTGCGTAAAAGAGCATTTTGTTAAAAAAAGTAAGTGGAACAACAGTGCATTACTACGGCAAGTTTGATGGCGCATATATCCAAAGTGGCGTCATTCTAGAAGTTCATTTCAAGCGGAAACCCCTTACAAACTCGCCGGCTACAATTAATTAAATTCGAAGATAATCGGTGTATTTGTTTTAAGTATACTCCGTTTCATACATTAGGTGCAACGCTGTAGAAGCTAGGCAAGCAGTACGGTTATTAAAATGTATCACTCCGCGCGTTCCGTCTAAGCTTCGCCACGCGCCAGTGACGTTCGCTCGCGCGAGCTTGCACGTGAGGCTGCCGTGACGGGCTGCAAATAAAAGAACAACGAAAAGCAAATTGATCTAAACCAACATGCCTTATGAGTACGTGGTTGGTTTGTTTCTAAGGGTAAATTCTTTTTTTTTCGTTCAGAACTGAGCATATATACAGAACATTATTACAAAAATTGGTCGAAAAGCACCGAACTACTTTAAGTGCGAACGCAGTCACTGCGAAATGTATCTCTAGCCTCCACAGCGTTGCAACTGATGGATAAAACGGAGTATAGTTGAATATGTGTTTCCATTTCTCATGCAAGTAATGTCCGTCTTTCTGAATATTCCATCTCAAGGATTAAAATTATGTTACCTGCAGCAGGCTATTTTAAAATCCACAAAACTTAAAAATAATCCCCCGTATAGTCTAGTATGCACCATAACAGCGCATTTCTTTACATCGACACGTACGACGATCGCTTGCTGTTCGCTTTAAATACACTGGAAGCCGAGCAACGCTGTCTCGAATAAATGACGAAATGCTGTAAAATATACAGATGTGCGCATTCGAGAAGTGTCATATCACACTGAGACGGGCCCGTTTGAGCCTCCCGGCGCCTTCGAAAATAGTGACTAGGAGAACGTATAGCATGGGGAGGGCTGGTATTGCTAATTTTGATAGCTGACTCCCATTTTTCGAGCTCATCATCGTGCATATTGCTTGTGTGCTCAGTAGGGCATGTATTATTAAAGTAAACCCTGCTCGTATAAGCGCTAATTTAGACAGCACTTAGCTTTCCAACGAAAACGTCAATGACGGCTGTATTTGCACGGCAATTAAGCGAGGTGGTTCTTTACGACGCATATCGAAGGGCCGACACTTGTTGACTGCTGGGCATGTGGAAAACTGCTTCTCGCCACATAATAAATTTTTGTGAATAACTTTATCCACCGATATATCACTCTACGCATCGCATTTCGTTCATGGAAGCACTGGCGAGTGCGACCAGCAGCCTCCGATAAAAAAAGTCGCAGTTTCCGCCCGAGATGCGTATGATTGATTGTAATAGCAAATTATTAAACAGCTATACCAAGTAATGATAGCAGTTTTATCGGCCGTATAAACATAACCACTCGAGAGCTTGTCACAATACGACTCGCAGTTGTGGGTCACTTTGGTATCGCTGTTGTCCTAGTATAGTTATACCCGCCGCGGTGGCTCAGTCAGCTAAGGCGTTGCGCTGCTGAGCACGAGATCGCGGGATCGAATCTCGGCGGCGGCGGCCCCATTTTGATAGGGGCGAAATGAAAACAGCCGTGTTGCGTTGTAGTGTATGTTAAAGAACCCCAGGTGGTCAAAATTATTCCGGAGCCCTCCACTACGGCGTGCCTCATATTCAGAACTGGTTTTGGCACGTAAAACCACAGACAGAAGAACAGAAGTATAATTATATGTCTCAGTGACATGGTTTGCTGACTTGTCGGCCATGTTACGTCTCAACCTGAAAAAGTCCATTCCTTGGACGTTGCCACGAAGCAGTCTGTTCATCAGCACGCGCCCAGACGATGCGTATGACAGACTGCGACGCGTAAACAAGGAGCTCACCTTGAGGCAACAACTACCGCGAAGACCAGTCTGCCTGATCCTAGCGCTGACAGGTGGACCATCACGGAGAGGCCACTAATTGATGAAAGAGGCCAACGTCGACCACTGCCGCGGGAGCTGCGTAGATGTGGGTTTATCGGATGGCCACGCAGTCGCGGCGTACGCGGGGGCGTGGGTGCAACACCAGAGGCGAAGCCGACGGAACGGTGCGATGTTATGGGAGGGATGTTGCGACCGATTCAACGATTGTGACTGGCCGAGACAGAGTCATCAGATTTCATGGTCTAGTGACCTAGGGAAGACTGTTTTATAAGCGGATACCTTGGGGCCAGTCACGTGTCCTGACGTGTATGATGGTTGCTCAGACATGTAGCGAGCTCAGACTTTTGAAAGTGCTGCTACAAGGAGTGGGCTTTCAAAGCTGGAGCCAATGTGCATGTGTAAGATAAACCCGTTTTTCTGTTGCTCCTACTTCCGAAATTACTCATTTGGCGCTATGGCTGAAGGATTCGCGTCCTAAATGCTACTCAGAGTCCCAACAAACTGGATGGCCGCGTTGCGATTGACCCTGCAGCCAACACAGTAGCCAACATGTGGTTCGCGAGCGAGTAGTGGTGGCGATGGGACGCAACCTCCAGCAGGGGCAGTGGCCTGCTACTGGTTTTCGAGTTCCTGAATGACAGCGGCAAGATGGAACCTGTAGCCAACGCCAATCGCCAACAACGAGTTGGCGAGTGGCTGGATGAACGAAGCGCATCATGACCGCACGGCACAGGGTGAATGCCTGGCTTTGCGCTTGAGATTCATCGGGTCCTTGAGCCTAGACTTACTAAAAACCGATAGAACTTATACAACTGCCTATTTCGATACTTTGGTTGTTGCGCATC
This sequence comes from Dermacentor silvarum, assembly GCF_013339745.2. Classification (NCBI taxonomy): domain Eukaryota; kingdom Metazoa; phylum Arthropoda; class Arachnida; order Ixodida; family Ixodidae; genus Dermacentor; species Dermacentor silvarum. The sequence goes on along the minus strand of NC_051160.1, from coordinate 140,688,165 downwards.
TCAGCAGAAGGCAGCTTTCAGCACAGATCTGAACCAGCTACTAAAGCCAGACCTCTTATTTTTGCGGGAGTAAATGGGACGTAGAGATCTACCGAAAATCTAATCACTTAAAGGTGACTCAAGATTTATGTCTTCTTGCAAATGATTCGATGCGGTGGAGGAGAACTTGGGGACTTGGTGCTACTTCTGTGGATAGGCGTTTGGTTGCTGCTATATTTCCCGGCTTCAAATTCTCTTGGGAAAGCGGCATTGAACTACTGATAGTTTTTTTGTACTTGCATTGCAATTTGTGCGGGTTTCGCAGCAAGTGTTTGGGAATAGATGACCAAAGCCTAAAGTAGTGACCGTGAACCTAATGAGTTTTGACGAGATCTAACTTGTGGTTGTGTGAAGAGCTCGACGCTGAGTTTGAGAATGACGGTCAGGAGCCGAAATTAGAGCCATTTAAAAAGCAACAGTGATCAGAAATGCCTTGAATACTTCGGCAACTTAAGTCTAAAATAGGAGGAGCATGAAGAGCAAGAAAGGCAGCAGCATGAACGAATAAGGCGGGAACAAAAGAAAACAAAGGATGAACAAAGTAGGCAGGTGAGGAAAGAGAGACGTTCTCAAGCAAGATATTGAAAGAATGCAACGGTACTTTGAGGTGGAGCATCAGGTATGTCAGACACTTCTAGAAGTATCACGCGGAAGGTGCGTAGAATTCCCACACACGGTTCTATCGATGGAAAGAGAGTGATCCCTGTGATCATAAATGTACTTTCATAGTTGATGCCAGATTCATAAACCATGGCGTGGTTGCTGAGTAGCCCGTTATGGGTAGCGACTTCACCGCAACGCGATACTGTGACAATAGAACGCTAGAGAAGCAGCTAGGCCAGCTGTGGACGATTTGGCACAGTTATCAGGGGAGTACGGCACGAAGGTAGCTCCTACAGATGTCCGATGTGACACAGATCCGTTATACAAGAGCCCCAGTGTACATACCAATCGGTCAGAAAAGTCAGCTAAAGCACCATGTAGGCAGCGCATGCACTTGCGGACAACTCCCAGGTATGCGAGCTATGTTGCGCAAAAGAAAATAGCTCTATTATCCTGATGTGTTTGAAACTCTCCGCCAGTCGAGGTAGCAGTGAGAGGAATGATTCACCCGCTAACCATTCAGGATGTGGGGTTGAGACGGAAGCCGTGACCGGCGAGATGAGGGTCCGTCATCACGAGATGGACCCGCCGTGGTTGCTCAGTGGCCGTAGTGTTGGGCTGCTAAGCACGAGGTCGCGAGATCGAATCGTGTCCACTGCGGCCGCATTTCGATGGGGGCGAAGTGCAGAAAACACCCGTTTATTAGATTTAGGTGCACGTTGAAGAACCCTACGTGGTCCAATATAATCCGGAATCCTCCACTACGGCGTGCCTCATAATCGAATGGTGGTTTTGGCCCGTGAAACCCGATGATTCAATCACGACACGCGAGCGGAAGGCTCGGCAATTAGCACCGAAAACGCGCTAGAAGAAAGAAGTGGTGTCGCAGAGTCAGGAATGCGGCAGAGAAGGAAACGCAGCCGAAAAAAGCGAGAGGCGCTAAACCCTGTGGGGAGCGCGGTCAAAAAGTCCGAAAGGCGCTTTTGTTACTTGGAATGTTCCCAGACAGAGCGCGTCCGAACCGCCGGAGGAGGAAGAAAAGAAAGGGCCGTTCGTCGCGAAAGTGGACAAAAGCAAGGCGGCAATTAGGTTCCCCCGGGTTCTTTTCAAGGTGTACTAGGCATGGAAAAGGATAGCGAGCCAGTAAGGCGACGCGAATTGGCCATACACGACAGTGAGGTCGCGATGCGTTGCCTACAAGGCATGTGGCCGGTATGTAAAGCGTCCGGGGTCGGCAGCCAGGAGACGCAGATAGAAGACGCTCAGGGCCCTCAAAGGGGGGACTAGGTCTGTTTGGGCAGTAACGATATGTATGATCAAAGTCAGCTCGCGGACTCGAGCAGAGACGACAATGGGGTAAGGCGTCACCCTGATGAATTAGAGAATGGATGAAAGAAGAAATGAAAGTGCTCGTTTGAAGTCGGCGCCCAACGAATTGCTCAGCATAAGACTGGATAGATGGGCGAGTTGGTACGGTAACATATTCTTGATATAAGCCCGGGACAGAGATTTGTGAGAAGGGAAGTAGCTCATGCGGGAATTGTGGTAGTGTAAAGTAATTTCATGATAGGTCAATAGGCATATTCGCGCGCTGCAAAAGGAACGTACGTAGACCGTCCACTGCCCGGTTGACGAGTGCTTGGGCTTGTTCGTAGGCGGCTGTATTCCTGGGATGTCCGCAGTGCGCTGGAACCCATAGGGTGGTGATTATGCGTTTGGGTGGAGGGATGAGTTGTAGGATATGGTAGGCGGGTGTGCAAAGTCGACGTACTACAAAATTACCAATCGCCGCCTTTGAGTCTGCAATATATATTCCGGCACCAGAGGAAGCCTGCGGAATGGTGCGACGTTATGGGAGGGATATTGCGACCGATTCAGCGATTGTGACAAGCAAAGACACAATCATCAGATTTCATGGTCTAGTCACCTAGACCTTGGTCTAGGTTACTAGACCAGGGCTAGGTGTGGACACCTTGGGTCCAGTGACGTGTCCTGACATGTCCTGATGTGTGCTCAAACATGTAGCGAGCTCAGACTGTTCCTACATGGAGTGGGCTACCATATCTTGAGCCAATATGAATACTGTAATTTAAACTCTTTTTTTTCTTTCGCTGCTACTCCCGGACGTACTCATCCTTGTGGGTGCATGATTGCCGGCCTAAGTGTTACCCCGAGTCCCAACATCCGAATGCTTGCGTGGGCGTCATACCGGCTTCTTGTCGGCACTGGTGTCATGTCGGCCTAGTTTGACCGCACGAATAACTCAATATCTTTGTGAGCAGCCGCAATTTATGCCAGAACACTAGCGCAAATACAGCTTTTCGGCACTGAGCCTACATGGGAGTTCATGTTCGTATCCACTATTCTCCAGGCGACCAGCACTTTTGCATACGGGAGTGTCATCTGCTCCACAAACCACAGACGCCGTAAAAACGTTTCCGGTACTCGCCGCTAGATACTGCGCATGCGCGTAGCGTAGCTCTTTTTTTGTGTGTGTATGTAGGCTGGGCAGATAACGAGCACATTGCAGGGGTTCAAATGAAAGGAACTGCAAAACGAGCAGGCAGCTTCACAATTCCGAGCCGGAGTGGCCTCTAGTCTTGTGCTGAGAAGACACCTGTTTTGATATGTCGGTCACGTCGCCTTATCTGCTTTCCGGTATCGACTTTCATGTGAGTGCGTAATAAAATATTTGAAGCCGTTTCAGCCTTCACTGGGCTTTAGCTATGGCAATAAACATCCGTTGACAGACGTAACGTGCTCTCTATCGCAAAAGCTTTTTACCGGTGTCATCTCCCCTTTTTCTTCTCCCTCTTCTCAGCCGCCTTGGATAACAACACAGCGAAAAAGAAGCACGTGAGTCAACAGCATTGTGCTATCTATTTTTCGTGGAGCCAAGTCTGTTAGATAGTGTTTTTTGAGTGTTTGCTTTTGCGTTGTTGCAAAAGACACGAAGTCAGCGCTTTTGGGGTCCTCTCTCTCTCTCTATTTTGTCGGACATATATCTAGAGACACAGCATAAGAGCGCGTTGGGCACTGCCGAGAAATAACTTTTTTTTCTCTCAGTGAGCGTCGACGTGCGGTCAGCTGCTGTTAGACGATGGCTTGGCTGAAACTTGCGGTCTCTCTGCTCCTGTTGGCGTTGGCTAACGCCAGTCGCCCCGGAAATCGCCGCCGTGAAACAACAGACAGCTTGAGGGTGAGTCGATACACATGGGTTCTAGGTTAAACCAGACCAACCGGATCCCGTGTAGTCAGACTGTAGTAAGTATGTAGTAAGACGAAAATTTAGTGAATAATTGCAGAATAATTGCAGCCAAATGCACAACGTGAAGCTACTGGAACTTTCGTTTTTGTTTTACCAAGTTGCGATATATTTTTTCCGTCTTAATCACTTTGTGTTCCTGCTTTTCAATAAACGAACGGCCGATAGTAGAGATGTACAGGTGGAAGTGCGCAATAAAAAGTGTACAGGCGAAATACGGAGAGAGAGAGAGAGAGAGAATAAACTTTAATCGACAGAGCACGCGAGCGTAGGTAGCTCCTCCGCTCTGCAGTGGGTGGTCCCCTCAGTCCAGGAGTCCAGCGGCCTTAGCTTCCCTTCTCGCTCGATTGACCAAGTTGAGCTGGTCCGTCGAGTCGGAGCTGGACAGCGCTGCCTCCCATTGCCATGTGGTGGGGTTTGTTATGGGTGTGAGCTGTGGTGTGTTTGCGCAAGCGCATACCATGTGGTAAAGCGTTGAGCATTGATCGCAGTGTGGACATTTATAGGAATACAGCGCAGGGTGTATGGCGTGGTAAAGACTCAAAATGTGGATAGGTGTTTGATTGGAGTTTTCGCCATATTACGACTTCCTCTCGCGTCAGAGAATAATGCGGTGGGGGTAGTGATCTTCGTGAAAGGCGATAGTGTTGTAAGATGTGCGTGTAGGTTAATGGTATGGGCTCTGGTAGGAACTGCTCGGCGCGGTCATTTCGCGGCTCCCGGTGTGCATGCGCTCGGGCGTAGGCGTGTGCTTGCTGATTTCCGCGTAAGGACTCATGCCCCGGAATCCACACGATTGTATGTATGGTGCCCGCTCGTGCGCTCCATTCAGGATGCGTTGTGCGGCCCTGGAAATTTTGCCCCTGGAATAATTACAACATGCCGTCTGAGAGTCCGTCAGAACTATGACGCAATCCCAGTGTGGTCTCGTCGTGATGGCTAACGCTATCACTAGTTCCTCTGCCTCCGCAGCCCTCACCCTGGAAACCGACGACACATTTATATCGGTCCCGTGATTATCGACTACGCTGGTGACGAATGCGGTGCTTACGGATGGTTTGTTGCTTATGTGTCGTTGTATTGCTCATGGTAGTCAACTGATGTACACAATAAGACACGCTAGGTAAGGCATATGCGTAAAAAAATCTAATTACTGTTTTATGTGTAGACTAAACAAATCAAAATGGAGATCAATCAATTGTTTTTTTTTTTTTTTCAATGTAGCTACCGTGGTATTGTTTCTGATTGGTATATGTTTCTGGCCGCCAGGGCTGCAATAATTTTCATTTTCATACAATGGATAAGAAATTGTTGGCTCTATAACGGTCATCTGTGTAGAATATACATTTTACAGCATTCTACATTTCTGAAACATTTATCGTTGATTATCAAGGGGAGATGCGAGGATCGTTTTATAACATTTAACATTATTGAAAGTGCTTGTATTAGTTGTTTAAAACGCATTTTACATCTTTTTTTTATAAGCAGAAGGTAAATTTTCAAGAACCAGGGGCATTTCATCTTGAGAGCATAAGTATATTGTTGCAATAGGCCATGCACAATTGAGAATGTGTTTATGCATAATAGTCACAAGGTATTTCTCCTTTAGAAGCCGCGGATATTCTTTTCTACATAAAATGTAGGTACAAGTATTAAAGAACAAAGAACAAGGCCGCACTGAACAAAAAAAAATATCGCGTGCTTGCTTTATAGCGCGCTTAGAAATCCCGTTAATTACTTAATTTGCCCGTTGTTCAGATATTCAGTTTAGAATATTAGGCAAATTTCTCAGCAAAAAACAAAAACAAGCGTTCGTGCTCATCATGCAATAAATTCACAGTTAAAGAAGCAGTGTTTTTGCTTTCGCCTACATCGATTTAGCTTATTGGTCGTTAGTACGAAAGAATTTGGTCAATTCGAGGGACGAAATGCCTGCTGCTTCTGGAGGACAGAGGCTGGCAGCCCTAATGTGCGCCATACTCTGTATTGAAAACAATCAGATTGCAATCATATTCTTTTTTTGCAGTTAAGATGTTTCCCAATCAGCGCATTAGGATGCAAGCAGAGTACAGGCGATCATGTACTTTCTTCGAAAACCTCTAGAGGAAACTCTGGCCCGATTGTCCACGGGAGCTGCACCTCTTCAGCGGTGCACGGATTAACGAGTGGTACATTGGTTTGCCTAAAGTTAATCATGCTGACTTCAGATGGCTTTGCGACTAACTAAACTGATCAGTTTCGACAAATTTTTGCATCATAAGTGCAGCAATTCTCAAATAATAGGCATGTGTTCAGAAACAATGAGCGCTGCAGGCTGTCAATATTTGAAGTGGCCAGATTGGAAAAAAAAATCTGAAATAGCTAGAAGAAAAAGTTTTCTGCAATGACAAGGTTCTCTGAATCTATCTTCGTTGTTCAGATGCCCATTAAGCCGGTAAAAGGTGGCATGAGAAACACACTTACAGATTACTGGCTAAGAAAACTGTGCAAGAAAGTTGCCTATTCAAGTGAGGTGTACGCAAGGTCATTTTCATTTTGTATTTTTTGATAAAGACGCTTCAAATGAAAATTCGGCACTCAGATGCAGATGGCATTGCGGGCTGCTAAGGTCTGCTTAACAGCTGTGCAGTAAACGTTTGCAACATTCTCTCAGTAAAGAACCATAAATGACTATTCGGCTGTAGGACCACGTAACAAGAGTGCCCATCAATGAAGGCGCCGTCTTTATCAATATGACTACCCAGCTGCGCACTCAGTAATTTGATATGTTTACTGAACAGCCCAAAGGAAAGCAACCCAATAAAAGAACGGTGCATGACCAACGCTTACTTCAACACTTGTTGTGACGTATTTCCGTATTTTCGCAGTGCTCATCAGCACGATAAACTATTGAAAACTCGTGCAGCTTACTATTCTACTGAAATATCTACAATGTGATGCTACAATGTGAGCAGCCTTGCGAAAAAAAGAATGTTTTATAACGACATCGTTTGTGCAACAAATCACTACACGTATTCTATACCTTGTCGCGCACTTACGCAGACGCATGTGCAATGGAGTCCACAGTGCTCAATCTTATTAGACATGGCCGCTGAAGAACAGAAAGCGCAAAAACTACGTATAAAATGTCACCACATTTTTCCAGCAGTTTCTTCAATCTTGGCTAAGGTAATCTGCGTTTCTCGTGCCCAGACTGGTAGGAACTTCGTAATTTTGCATATAAATGTTTTTGGTCTTTCTGTGTGTTCTCATTCGCACTTATAGCATTCCGCAAGGTGCGAGAAATACACTTGAGTATAAGCGCTCGTGCCATCCTTTCACCCTTAGTTCAAATAGAGCATCGTACTTATTTTAATGACTGACTGTATTCCAATTATGTACTGGCAGGGAGGCGTTATGATGAACATTTACTGAACTATTTTTCTGCGACAAAGATCTTACAATGCCATAATATTTCTAGCACAACGCCAGAAGTTGTCCCTGGGCGGCACTGTGGCAGCGTCTTCGCAATAGAGTTTCCTGTTAAAACTTTTGGAGCGACTTCGCGATGACATCATGTAGCTGCAATTTCATGATGATCAGTATACGCAGGATTTCTTTATTCTTCATGCTTATAGGTATACGTTCTTGTTCATTCATTCACTACGTTTTGTCTGCCGAAAGTTCGAAGCAATATATGTCTGAACTCATAAGGCAACAATAATACGGCCGCTAGCGTACAAACAGCGATTTTATGCATTTATAACAAAAATGCTCTGCGAAAATGATATAGTCGGAAACTCACGAAGACATTTAAAGCCAGATGGATGAAGTTTTGACAAATACATGTAATAATCGCCATTCCTGCGCTGGCGGAACCGCCATGCTTGCAGCTTACGTATAAACTGCAGCCACAGCTCCTTCTAGTAATTTGGTAATTAGAAAACTCCTCGGAAGCCGCTTCGAGACAAGGTCTCGGAACTGCATCCACGGCGGGTGCCCAGACCCACTAAAAATACGCCGGACTCAAATCTTATCGATTTGATAATAAAGTTTACGTTCTTCTTCTTTGCGCTGCATGTCTTGTGTTCGGGTATTCTGTAAGTGGCCATACATATACGAACATACTAAACGTTGAACAGGTAACAAGAAGGAAATAAACCAGTTAGCTAACTTAAAGCAGAGCTAATGACACTTTATAAAATGCTGGTGTTTGGCCAACGAACATCGTGGTTCTAAAAAGGCGCTGCCCGTTTTTTTTACTCTATCAAGATGTGCAATCACTCAATAAACCTATTTACTAATTTCTAACGCGGTGCACATGTCATGCAGAGTAAGCTCGCCTTTAGGTGCAATTAAACATCATACTGATGCGCACCGAGACATTTCGTTGAGTGTATATGGCGTTGCTATAAGTGTACGAAATTGCATAGCAATGAAATCACTGAAGATAAAATGTACCGCCTAAACGCGCAGATAGCGGGCACAGTGTCCCAGCTGTTTTGTGCCGTCAATAAGCTTCGCACTTTTTGGTGGCCGATGCAGTTGTATTTGAGGTAATTGTCAAAAAGCGTGATTAAGAAAGCAGAAAGGAATCGCCGCGGTGTGGCGTCGCCTTATTTGCTTTTTGCTTTAGGAACAGTTGCGTTTCCACTGTGTCTGAATCACTCGTAATAAAGTAGTAGGGTATTGTTCAAGGTCTCAGCGTGACATATTCAGGCAGTCGCTCAGGCATAATGCATCATTTCTCAGAAATGCTATAGCGAAGAAAAAAGAACAGTCAGTGTTTATGGCGATGGCGCCCTGCGGATCTGCAGAGGATCGTGACGTTTACCTGTCTCCCTCTGGGAGCTAGATCAATTTCATCCACACGCTTACGCCTGTATATCTTCCAGTGCATACGTGTGTGCGGGCGCTAATATACGATACTCCGCTGTTGAAACGCCATGCTAGGGTTCATGGCTATCGGCGCTTTTGGCGCACACCGGCGGGCTTTGGGAACACCGAGCCGATGCACAAGTTGTACGATGAAAGAGCTGGTCCTTGTGGCGCATTCTGATCGAATTTGGCGCCCCTGCAATGAGCCAGCGCTCACCGGTAGCTCAAGAAGCACCGGCCGCCACGTACGTATATGGAGGTCGTGTGGATTTCAGTGGATTGCTGATAGTTCTGCGAGGTTGAGGCTGGGCCAAATGTTTCTGTATTTTTAACACGAAAGTGTTTATGCCGGGGTCCACCAAGACTTCACTGACGTATTTCCGTCACGGAAATACGTCATAGAACATAATACAAAGAAAGAAACCAGAAGAAAAAGTTCCACAAATATGCAAAATTTGGAAATCGAACCCACGACCTCTCGGTCCGCGACGATAGATCGCCGAGCGTTTAACCCATTGTGCCACAAACGCATTTGCAGAGAGCTACACAGACGCGCCTTATATATCTAACACTCCTCCGTCTACCCGCGCTCTTGCTCGGGGCGGTGCCGCCGCCTACGAGCAGAAAAGAGAAGTACTGCATTATGACACTAACGCGCACCGACAGTGAACGCTTCGGTGGTCTCAGCACTACGACGCCTCGATGCAGCATTCGAAGGGACGCTGGCATCAAGAAGCACTACCAACGCCACCTAGGTGGCGTTCACCGTACTCAGCACAGCGGAGCGTGGCCTCCGCAATTAGCTCTGAAAATGTTTCTGAAGTTGATCGCGGAGGCTGCAATTACGACGCGCTGTACGCGCTGATTTGACTCGGTGACGATTCAGTTACGTGCTTTGTCTGGCGCGTTGTATTAGTGTGTCAGTTACGTGCTTCGTCTTTCGCGTTGTGCTAGCGTGTGCAGCGTAGTGCAGCTTCCATATGCACGACGGTTGCTCATGGTCATCGACGTTGGTAGTCGTGATGGAGGAGACGTGCCACCAGGCGTCAGCGTGGGTGCATCAACGCCTAAGGGCGCTTTAGCCACAAAACACCAATAGACATTATATATCAATGTGCAATAAACATTACACTACTTCTGTGAAGACACGTTTCACTTTCGTGTTCTATACCGATTCCTATATAAGAGGGATCAACCACATTTTTATTTCAATGCTCTCAATTCCATGTTGGGCTTTACAGAATGGGGTGGGATTCGATACAATACGTGGAAAGCGTGGTTTTCAAGGATGACGGAACATGGTTGGGGACAATGTAGGCGGGGAGGTGGTTGCAGCTGGTCGTTGTCCTAGGAATGAAGGAGTGAGCGTGCAGGTTTGTACGCGAACTTGGCACGGGGACCTTGAAGTTACGATCGATGCGTGCTGAAATGTAATGAGGAGCAGCGGGTAATGCATTTTTGAGGCGCTCATTGGTGTGGTACAATTTTTATCTTGTCGTAAGGTCAGGGAGGTCCAGGTGAATTTTATTGCAGTAACACAAGCGGGGAAGGAGTAATTAGAAAGGATGAAAATGGTGGCTCGGTTTTGGACAGCTTCGAGAAAATAGGGTAAGCAATGCAGAGTAAGGATCCCAGATAGAAGGTGGCATATTCGAGTTTCGACGTTACAAGTGTTTTTAAAGTAGCATTTTAAAGAGACAGTAGCTAATGAAGCGTTTCGGTGGAGGAAACCTTCCACGTGATTAGCATTGTTAGCCACGAAGTCGATGTGAGTTTACCATGTAAAGGTATTAGACATATGGTCACACAGGAATATATGTGAGCTAACAACCTCTAAGGTAGCATTATTGAGTAAGTACTCATAAGGGACAGGAGCGTTACTGTTACGACATGCTCTTATTATACTTTAAATTTATTTACGTTTAATTTTATTAGCCTTCATTACACCGTGCTTAGACGTTGTTAAGGTCACCTTGGAGCAGCAATGTGTCGCCTGGTTTAGTTATCTTCAGGTATATTGCACAATCGTCAGGAAAAAAGCCTATATGTCAGATAACATGATTAGGAAGGTCATTAAATAATGTAGGAAGATCAAACGCCTGAGAACGGTCCCTTGCGGCACACCGGAGATGACAGTAGAGTTAGGAGAGTCATGGATGTTTGCCGTGGCGTACTGCTTTTGATATAGTAAAACACATTTAATCCACTGAAGCATGTTTACGTCAGTGCTATGGGTATCCCGAAGCAGCCACGATGAAGGGCATTAAGGAGGCTGTTAGTAAAAAGAAAGGCTGCGTTTCACGGGAGTAATGTTTCCTGAAGCCATGCTGATGCGTTCTGAATGCGTTAGGCTTTTAAGGATGGTTGCCAGATTGGGATATGAAATGTTCTAACAGCTTGCATGGAATGCTGTTTAATATGATGGGTCCATAGTTATAAGGGCTGGATATAACACTTGATATAACTCTGATATGTCGAAGGCAGTACGTTCCATTTCTCTTATTACAGATGTTCACTGCTTTTCCCCACGCCGTCGCCGTGTTCACAACCAAAAACGACACGTCCTTCAAATGCCTCAGTACTACAAGAAGGCACTTCAATCCACGGCAAAAGACAGTCACCTACGTTTGGCACTTCAAAAATAACACTGGTCACCGGAGGTGGGTTACTTATAGCTTCCTGCACCCGCGATGCACTGCTTTCTTCTGCAAGGAGAAAGCCGTCGTCGATCCGGCAAAACGGCTCCTCAATGAATGGTTGAAGATTCTTGTGTGCACCAATGACGTGAAGTTATTACCAAGAAGATAAAAGGAATTTAGGGGCTACATAAGTTCAACACAGCAGAAACAATTAATCGCTCCAGCTTTGGTCGCAAGGGCAAACGCAAGAAAATCAAACTTGAACTGATTTCCCTTGAAACAGTGTAGACCGCTACTAAATGTGTAAACTTCGAAGTGGGGCACGTGCCTTTTACTCTGTATAAAAACATGTTCTAATTCATCTTTCTTCAAAAAAATTTCTACAGCTGTTTACCTCTTACATATATTTGGCCTCATTATGAATACTTCTGTCTTTTCCACATGAAAAAAAAACGCCACATGGAACTTCCTGAAAAAATTTGCCCACAAGCGCCACATATCATTTGCATGCATGGAACCTGCCTAAGAGCTTCACAGTAAATATGTCCCGAAGAATTCTTAGAGTTACATAGGTTCCTTGATCTTCCCGGTTGGAATAAACTTTGTTGAATATTACCCTCTGTTTATCTGCAAAAAGAAGGTTTGAAGTGTTTGCGCATTGTTCATTTGACCCAATGCGGAATATTTTTTTAACATCTTCGTAAACAAACAGCACAATACGGGCGACGAACAAGGATTCCCACAACACGAGTGCTCGTGTTCTGTGAATCCTTGTTTGTCGTCCATTTCGTGCGGTTCGTTTACAAAGATTTTCAATAAGAGCCGTCATTGGATGAAATGAACAATGCCCAAACACTTCCAACGTTCCCACAACACGAGCGCTCGTGTTCTACGAATCGTTATCCGTCGTCTTTTTCGTGCTGTTCACTCACGAAGATGTTAATCTACCAACTCCCCCAGCTTGCTGTTCCATACCGTTAATTTGGTTTGTTTTAAAATTCGCTTAAATGGGCTGGTTGGTGACGGTTCATGCTTTATCGTTGCGCTATGTTGTAAGTTGGGGGATTGCGCACCATTCGCTTGCGTGTGTTTTCATGTCTTCTTCTTGCTGTAGATATCACAAAAAGAAAATACGAATTATTTTGTTTAGTCATGGCAGTTTAGTAACTTACATGGCTTTGTATCTTATGCAAGGCGCCCTACGCCATTTCCCCTATGCTTCTCGTGCAGTACAATGCTTTCTCAGAAATACGTAAAATAAGAGGTAATTGAGTATTGGTTTTGTAGATGTAGATGTATAACACCTCAACTACATTGTGTCTATTTCAGGAGAGACGTTGTTTTTGACGTAGACTTTTCACAAACTCCTGGACAAGGCACATTTTTTATAAACAATGGTAAGTTTTCTTTCTGCCCTGACAGAAAAATATCAACTTTCACGCTATCTCGTAACACAGCTATGCAATGCATCGCGTGTGTAGCGTTGTCATCTCGTCACTTGTCTTGTCGCACTGCAAGACGATCAAAGTTGGATCATTGATATAAAGTGCGGAACAACGTACTTAACATTATAGCGAATGCTTTATATAAAAGGCGCCACTAACAACTTTAAGAAATTAACTTTTTTCTTCTTCACAACAGTAAGAATCCATGCGTAATAGGCTATGCACGATAGGATTCAGAAAAAAAAGGGTAATTATGTCCAGCGTATATCTTGCCTGCACAGAACATGATAATATTATCGCAATGGTTAATTCTTCGGTTTATTACATTACTTAGGCTGATGATACAAGTTTATTTCTCTCTGGGACAAATATACATCATTTCCATGACTTGGAAACGAATCAAACCAGTTGTAACGGAATTTAGCTGTGTGCTGTAGTGTTCGAGGGTCGGGGTCTCAGAGTCAGACGTCAAACTTCTTCTTTTTGGGTTTTACGTGCCAAACCCAGTTCTGATTCTGAGGCACGCCGTAGTGGAGGGCTCCGGATTAATTTTGACCACCTGGGGTTCTTTAACGTGCACTACAACGCAAGCACACGAGCATTTTTGCATTTCCCCTCCATCGAAATGCGGCTGCCGCGGCCGGGTCGGACGTCAAACTGAGTGTCGCTCTCTAGCCTACGCTATCGGCGCGTCTCGTAACGAGTAGCTGGCCTGCACTACCGGGGCGTCACACGCAGGCTTAGTGGGCCGATGCCGTCGCCATAGCAGACTTGACGATGGTTGCTTCGTTCGTGATGAGTATGAGTATGAGGTCAAGGGGTAGGGTAAACGGAACAGGGGGTTTAGTTCCAAGGAAGAGGCAAACTTATTCACAGAACAAGGGGATCATCATCGGACTCACCGGAGTACGGAGCGCAATACATAGCACCATAAGATCGCTACTAAATCTTAGCAGACTGCATCGTTCTGGGAGAGCATTATCTACATCTCTCTGGGAGAGCACCAAGCTACATCTTAGAGCAGAAGGAGAGCACTAGTACATGTTAGAACAGATGGAGAGCACGCTAGGTGAGCCACAAACGTTCGCTTAAATGCCCTCCATACTCACAAGATCCCTAGGCCAGGGAAACCTGCGGGCACACCTTCCTCCAACCAGAGCCTCGAAAGTCACCGAAGGTTCCTCCTTGATGGCGACGGTAACACATAATCCCTACGGTGCCTTTATTCCCTGAACATACCTGGAAAAGTAGCCTTGGGCGCACACGACTCACCGTCACCGAAAACGGAGAGGACGCTCGTAGACGGGAGTTGTCACGCTTGACCCAATATGGCGCGTCTTGGTTCCTAAGATGGCCCAGCAATTAGCTGCTTCGTCTGTCGAACAGCTATGGCGGCTAGCAGCGACCATGACGGAACCGCGCAGAACGCACTTTCCTAAGAGTATTTTGCTCCCAGCGTCAAGGTCAGTGACGAAGTGGCATCCAGCAACCACGTATTCGTCGAAACGTGTCTCGCCATGGTGTCGCCGCTGGTCTTTCCCCTGAGACGCATTTTCAACTCCACGAGGTGATTCATCGCGAGAAAGCAGGGGAGGGTTGAAGGTCGCTGCCCCGCTGGCAGTTCGTAACAGTGCACAGTCTATTTATTTATTTATCTATTTACTTGTTTATTTATTTATTTATTATATTCAAAATACTCCCAAAGTACCTCATTATGAGGGTATTACATGGGGAGGGTCACAGGCGCACAGGCACATGTCGCAGCTTATATACCATATCAAAAATAATAGAATATACGAAAAGTAATGATAGAGTGAAACATAGGTAATATACAAAATAAGTCACAATTCAGAGAAAACATTAGTATATTTAGGAGAACATGAGGCAACTGCAATGAAAAGCAAAACAGCAACAAACATCTAAAATACTGTAAAAGTCCCAAAATAATACTAATCAAATTTGTTGACAGGTCTTGAGCAAATTAAATCTTGACACTTAGTCAAGTCACGTTCCGTGGCAATGTCTGATGGTAAGCCATTCCACTCAGTTATTGTGCGCGGTAGCACGAATATGCATAATGGGATGACTGGCAGTTAATGCGTTTGACTTTGTATGGATGGTCACGACGTGGAAAGATAACTGGTGGTGAATGAAAGAAATCATCATGAAGTGATGGATGGTGATAAAGCTTATGGAAAAGTGATAGGCGAGAAATTTACGGCGAAGTGCTAAGCTGTCCAACTCAGCTTTATTCTTTAACGAGGTGACGCTGGTGTAACGTGAATAATCTGGAAAAAAAAAAGAATCGCGCAGCACGGTTTTGCAAGGCATCGATGTTACTGGTGATATAAGTTTGTTCGGGATCCCAAATGGCGGACGCGTATTCTAGTTTAGGACGGATTAATGTTGTGTACGCTAGTTTTTTAACATCCATTAGGGCTTATTTTAAGTTTTGTTTAATAAGTCCGAGAGTACGGTTAGAAGAGGGAAGAGTAAGATTAATATGATTATTCCAAGATAAGTGTGACAGAAGATTGATGCCAAGGTACTTGTAAGTACCGACTTGTATTTGTGAGTACCTACTTGTAAGTCGGAACGCAAACTAGTTTCGCTGTGGCCAGGTCGATTGTTACAACTCTGGACGAGCGCAGTTTGCAGGTGCTTTAAATTTCTTATGAGTAATTCAAATGACAACTCATCGCACTGAATCGGAGAACAGCATATTCTACTTGTACCACTAAACTAAACACGCTATCAAAACGATATGCCGCCTCGTGGCGTAACATGTGGTATGATTAACTTGAAACCTTCCGAGTTTTTATCGTTGCTGCTACCGGGTGCGGGCAAAAGCACAGTGGAGATGATATTCCTGCTGCTTAAGGCATTAGTAACACTAATGCTGGGACAGAGCACTATCCAAACCAAATGAAGCTTAAAGCATACATCACTAATTATTAAAAAAACCTTCCTAAAGAATGTACACTCCGTGATTTGAAATGCCAGCAACATATTTAAAATATAAAAAGAACGGAATGGTCTACTCACTGGCAATAAAGGGGTCGTCCCAAGGGAAGTGCTTCTAACAAACCAGCATAACCTTCACAAAAAGAGCAGCGCCAGTAATTGCGACATATTCCTTGAATGGATCATCTTTAACCAGAGTTCGACAATATAAATACCTTGGCGTGACATTTACTCACAATCTCTCATGGTCTGCACACATTGATCAAACATGTTCTAAGGCATTAAAAAAACTTGGATATTTACGTCGTACTATGCAGAAGGCTGCAAAGGATACTAAACTCTTAATGTATAAAACACTTGTCCGCCCCATTACCGATTATGGCGCCACAGTGTGGTCACCCCATAACCAAAACAACATAATGAAACTTGAAGCAGTTCAAAGAAAGCCGTCCGCTTCTTTTTCGCCGGTATGACCGCTATTTTTCACCATCATCTGCCCTCCCTTCTCTGAACCTAACATTACCTTCTGTGCGCCGTGACGTGGAATCTTTAAAATTTTTGCACAACATAAAACACGTTCTATCGTACTTCGAACACAGTTTGCTTATCTTTCGCCAAACCTTCTTCTACACGTAACTTCCACGAGCTGAATCTTATCCCTTTTCACGCCCGTACAAATACTTTCAAGTACAGCTTCTTTCCCCGCACTATAGAAGTATGGAATTCCTTACCTGGCTGTCTTCGTTCACTCCCGATAAGCGAATTCGAAAGTGCTCTTTATGAAAAGCAGCGTGTGTAACTGCTTGAGTTACGTTTGATTTATGCTTTGTGTATACATTTCAGTGTTTCGCTGCTTTCTGTATTGAAGAAAGTAATTTTCCAGTGCTTTACGTGTTCTACTAATATTTGAATTTGCTAATGTTGTAAGATTCTTTGTTCAGTTTCACTTATTTTTTGTTCACCCCTGTATTTACCCACTCCTGCAATGGCCCTGTTATAGGGCTGCAGTATGTACAAATAAATAAATAAATAAATAAATAAATAAATAAATAAATAAATAAATAAATAGTATCTGTCATTCTTTCTGAATGCGTCAGAGCCTTATATAAGTCGGTTTCCAATGCGCAACATCCGCTTGCAATGACACGCATAAAAGTACACAACAAACTTTTTTCTACGTAATATTTTACCTTTTGCGGGCTTGTGCGCGGTAGCATCAGGACGCTTCAAAAACTACGAGGCATTCAGCGTGCACAGTGATAGGAGACCCTCTTTGCTTCGCCGGATGGGCTTTTTCTCAGCGCGGCCGCTAGGCAAAGAGCGATTACTTGCAGTAGCGAAATGCAACG
Source organism: Dermacentor silvarum (assembly GCF_013339745.2). Taxonomy (NCBI): domain Eukaryota; kingdom Metazoa; phylum Arthropoda; class Arachnida; order Ixodida; family Ixodidae; genus Dermacentor; species Dermacentor silvarum. The sequence continues at coordinate 140,671,004 of NC_051160.1, read as the reverse complement.
GGAGGCTATTCGGCTTTCAAACTAGCAAAACGTTTTTCTAATAACATGCTGTACCAGGAAGTACGCCTACCATCTCTAGTATGCAGATTTCGTTTGCTAACTGTTCAGACATTTTTTAAATGTACGAATCACCAGTCAGAAGATTACAAAACATTTGTGTTTCCCAGCCGGAGTTATTTTGGGGTTCATTGGCCGAGATTTCATGCACCACAGGTCGCCTTTGTACAAAACCGGGCTGAACATGGGAATGTGGGCATCCGTGAGCTACCAATTATGGCCGGTGGGCGACAATCTCTAAAGGTAATTTTATAGCTATCCACGTAATGCTAAACATCTTTCCTACGGCAATATATATAAGTTGTTACAGGATCATTTAATGGGTGTAACGATAGGTAGTATCATTGCTATATAATCATCGAAATGTGAAGAAAAGTCGCGTATTGCCATTTTATGCCCTGCTCTGGGGTGATCTTTCTTCCTTATATTTCCCGATTTCTTACCAGGATGTTTAGCGTAATTCTTGGTGGTAATTGGCTCTGAGAAAACGAAGCTCACCACCTTGATCAGTATTCATAATAACAAATTCATTGTCAGTTTCATCTATCACTGGTAATAGTGAATCTCACTTTCCATTCTCTTGTGCCTGGCCAATTAACGTTAATCAGACTTGTCTGGGTACATAGAAATAAGGGACTATTCATGAATGAAATGGCACAAAGTCTGGCGAGAGTGGGCCTCAGTGGCCCAATTCTCTTGGTACTTCCACTGCAAACACACGTTACTACAGGTGGATTCCGGTCATTAGCTATCATGCTTGACTTTAAACTCAGCTGTAAGTAATTTTGCAGAATATCGACACTTACTATACCCTACTGCCAAAATTTTATCAAGTTCGTAAAACTGAAGTAACTTTCACTCGATTGTGATGTCGAATACCTTCATAATTTTATCATACAGGGCTTGCCTGACTCCCTCCTCGCTGTGTCCGATCTGTGGTGAAGATGAGGCAATTTACAAATTTTATATTCTGTATATTATTTACAGGCATAGGAAAAGCCCTTTGAAACAACATTTAGTACAATTGGAGTGAATTTTGCAATTCCGGAATTTATTTCTTTCGGAGTGTCCGCTCTTGGGTAATGTCTCAAAAATGCTTGGTGCACCGTTGAAGAGTTTACACTTGTATAAAAAGGATTTCTTAATTACGCTTGAAATATTTATTTTCCATTTTCTTGAGCCTTTCTCAATTAGCTCACTTGTTTTTTTCGGAATTGCTACTCACCTTCTAATTTCATCCGCATCTTGGCCAATATCCCATAGTGGGTATGAGGCAGTGGCAAAAGTTACCGAAGCTGCATTCCTGAGTATAGTCTTTCATTTTGCTTGAAGCCTGAACAGGACGTACAACGAGCTTTTCTGCCTTTAAAACTTCGTTAATTGTTCAATTTGGCATTTTACATTGTCTACATCAAAACCAAATATTAACCCTTTAGCAAGCAATATACCAAAAACTAACGTAGAATTTTCATATTGATCTATTTATTCGCTGTATTGCATAAATGCAGGTACAGATAAATATGAATATGTTTCTCCAAAAACATACAGTAGGTAAACAATATTGCTGAGCTGCCAGTTAAAGGCAATTTTATATATGGTCAAAGACTCCTTCTGGGTACTTGCTTATGAAAGCCAGCAGCGCCCCCTTTTTAGAGTTATGCTTATGATGAAAAAGCTTGAAAAACTTGTTTGGAGACTTGAAATGCAGAAACAGATTGCATTTTAAAGCAAAGGTACCCCTGTGCCAAGAACAACATGGACCTCACTGCTAAATACCGAGTTGAGGGAAACGGAAAGATCACTTTCCTGGCCGCTGCCAGGCATCCTGCCACAACCTTTCCGGGAATTTTGAACCAAAATTAAGCTCCGTTTCATGTTCTAGATTTTATTCTATACAGGCGCCTTTCCCCTTTGTCGTACACCTTGCCTTATTGTCAGCAACTGTAAGCAAACTTTAGCTGCAGCTGGAACCAACTTTAGCTATTCGGTGGCGTCGAAGAAGTGCGAGTTTGCTTATCTAAAAGAATAATTATTACGCAGATGAGTAGATCCACCAACAAAAGCATCCAAAGGACATTTTGATTGCCTGCTGACTTCTTTGATGCCTTATGATCGACGATTTGATCAGCTGCATTATCACCACTTGAGTGAAGCTCTAAGTTTCTCGTAAACAGCAGAAGCTTCTTACTGCTCCTCAGTACCCTCTTGATATGCCGAAGGATAACATTTGATTCCCGTTTTGGTCGATATAAGGTTATTCGCGTTACTAAAAGATCAGGGACCGAAGTTTTTATGCGAATGAGTGTTCAGGCTACCCAATATTTTTTATGCTTCACTAACTATTAGTTGCTTCACAACTACTATTATTTGAAGTGCGCATTGACACTTTTGGTTTCGTGTAAACGAAATATTTTCTAATTAAGATTTGTTAGGCATTCTAAGAGGTCGTAGCAAGTCAGCTGCCCCAATCCTACATGGCAGCTAAGTGTTTCGCTGCCGAGCACGAGGTCGCGGGATCGAATCCCGGCTGCGGCGGCCGTATTTCGATGGAGGCGAAATGCAAAAACGCCCGTCTACTTGCGTTGTAGTGCACGTTAAAGAACCCCAGGTGGTCAAAATTATTCTGGAGCCCTCTACTACGGCGTGCCTCATAATCAGAACTGGTTTTGGCACGTAAAACCCCAGAAAGAGAAGAAGTAGAAGCAATTTTGACGAGTGATAGTGCATCGCCTGCACACTATATAACAGCACAGACACTTCAATAAGATCAATTTGTGTACTTGAGACACCCTCCAGGCAGTTAAAAAAAGAGCGTGCCTAAAACCAGAGGAAAAAGTTTTCGCAGTGCCGAGAAAATGGGCACTACGTGGGCTAAGGAGATTTGATGAAGCGTGCAATTTTTGTCACCAAAAACATCTGTTATTGCTCGCTGTAGTCATTTCATGCGACATCAGTAATATGGACACTCCAGGAGGATTTCGGCCGTCGCCGTCGCCGTGAAGCTCTATGTAAAGTCAAACGGCGATAAAATCGTCGCTGCGCGCCGTATGCTCCATGTGGGAGTGAAAGCGTGCGTGGGTGAGCCGGCGATCGCGGCTCAATGTCGCGCACGCAAGGGAAGGAAGCGCGACGTCTGGCATCGCGCGCAACTCTCTGCGAGGAGGGCAGGGAGGGGGCGGGCGCGTTTTACTGCGGATGGTCGCGAGAACACAGCGCATGTCGGACTGTGTCCCCGATGCAGATGGCTTTCAAGATTTAGCAGCAAGCGCTGGCGCATGCGGCCACCGGGGCCGCGCGGAGTAGAACGCGCCCCGCTCCCCGTCCTGCCCCGGAGCCTGCTGCCCGGGCGGGCGCGCCCGCCTTGGCTGTGCGCCGTGCGTTGTGTTATCGCTGCTTAGTTTGCGTTGTCGCGAGACGTAAACATTATTCTCTGGTTAACAGACTGTTCGCAATTATTTTACTTTTCGTATGCGTTTGCTTTCGGTCTGTCGTTTGTTCGAGTCTCATCGGTCTCTTCCCTTTTACTAATCCTCCTCGAATAAGAGTCGCATCAATAGAAAGAGGTCAGGGATGTCTCTCTGGGGTACTCAAGAGTAGAACGGATGTGTGATTCTCAGCAACCCTTTTGTTCGGTTGTCAGTGAAGTTGCTGTGACCAAAAGAATCGTCATCATTAACAAGTAGCGCTCATGCTTTATACGCATGATTACTTGTGTCAGCTCTTTTTATTTCCTTGGCGCTCGTTTGCATGCAGGGCCAGTGCTGTAAGCAAGGAAGACGAAGCATGCTTTAGGTCTCCTATTTGCCATGTATGCCTCTTGCCTTGTCTCCTGTCTTTTCAGACAAAACCCGCCCTTTCACTGCAATCTACAACTACTCCGACTACCGTGCCTGCGCGGTGATCACCACACCCTATGAAGGCCACGATCGTGAGCTGCTTATTCCTCAATTCCTCATATGCTGATTTATTCCCGTCATGCAGGCAGTGTAAAAGTAACAGGGAAAAACCATATTTTAGGGTTGCTTGACTAGCTTTTGGTCTTCTTAATCCACCACAGCAGATTAGTTGCTAGCGCAACGAGCCGATATCACGTGGCGGGCTTGGCCAAAGTTTTACGACATAGTAAAACAAAGCTTCTTTTCGTATAAGAACATTGCCATATCTTTACCCTCTCTCTACAGTGGATGAAAATGAGCCTCGGTTTGTCTTTGGGGAATGGACTTCGGGACTGATCCATCCACGTACGTCACAAAGTGAGGCTGTTTCAGCACCAAATATCCACCGAGAGGAAGAGTAAACAGGCCACATGCGTCGCAATATGGCACATCCACACCACGCAGCCGCAGTATAAATATCACTCTAGCATCAGTATGCCATAAAATAATAACATAATATCATTGGAGCATAAAACAGCGCCACAGCACTGAAGCAAGAAAAATGGTCACAGGCGGCCACGTATTGCTAACTTCGGTGTTGGCTCATGCACAACAGATCGATGCCCCTTACAGCAGTTGCTCCAGATGGCAGCTTCGCGTATAGATGAACTCGAAAGGAATTATGCGATGCGTCTGCGCAGTGTTCTGATTCCGCGTACGTAGATCGCGCGGAAGGGTTAACGATTGATTACAAAAGTAGGGTGATTGCTGGGCTTGCTCGGTCATTAAAACCAAGAGTGCAAATTGTGGCGTTCTTCGCATGACGGCGAATTTATTACGTTGTATATAGTCGCATAGTGCTATACCTAACTGCATACCAGCAGCTCCACCAATACAATCCTGACCGTTCAGATGTAGCGTGAAGGCTGGCGTAATTCTTTTTTCTTGTTTGTTTTTTCTTCTGTGAACCGTTGGCAATTTTACTGGCGATGTAAAATAAAATTTCTTTGTGGCGATTTCTATACTGAGCCAAACAGAAGTAAATACCATTCGCATTGTAAAACATACGTCCAAAGCTATCGTACTTCTAGAGCTTATAAACATACTACTAATGCTCCTAAATGCTATCACCAACTGTCCCAGAATTATGTGTTGAATAATATCCTAAACTGCACACGGTTTCCGCTTCTCTCCGCAGACTGCTCTATGTGGGTGAAGAGGGCGCGGGTGCACAACATTCCCCAGCACTGCTTGGACAAATACGAAGAAATCTGCGGCATCGGAGAGAATCTCGTCGACAGGGACATTTGTAGAGATGACGATGACTAAGATGAAACCACGGCATACCTTCTGAGCCTAAAACATGTGATGCAGACGTGGTTCTCTTGCTTATCGACATAATCATACAGGCCAGTGGGGATACATTGACAAAGGTGTATTGCAAAATAAACATAATTTTAGTGAGACCGGTATGTGAACAACCTGCGCCACTTAAACATGAAAAGCGGAAATAAACAACAATAGAACATTGTAATACAACAAAACGAAAGAAATATATTACCACAGGGAGTGCTGAAAAGAAAAACACTCACTGAACATAATAAAAGACAGGCAAAATTCAATTTAGAAGACATTTTACTGTAAAAAATGAAGGACGGCTGATACTCGCCTAAGGGGAATTATTGTGGTGCCAACACTTGTATACTGGCTCCGATTTGCGTGTTTCCGAGGAATACGTTCTTGCTTTCTTCTTCCGTTAGATTAGGGTAGCGCTATCTATCCCTGGCTCTTCCGACTCTTGCCGTAGAAGCAACGCTCACCTTTGGTCGCGGCGTGTTTGCGCAGTCCGAGAGCAGAAGCAATGGTGGAGAGTGCCGAGCGGCGCCAACTGTCCAATCACTGCACCAATGAGCGCTCGCTTCCGCGCCCCCTTCGCGCCAGTTGCGGGGTATGTGCGCCTCTAGTGCACGAAGGGGGCGGAACTTCAGACTTTGCTGGGTGATGTGGCCTTCGTTTTAGTTTATCACTTCACACCCTCATAGCACCAAGAAATAGAGCTTTATTTGAAGTTTCACCAGCACACTGGGCGCCTATTATAACATAATTTCTAGATAATATAGATAATATTAGGTTAAGTTATATTGTAGCATTATGTTGCGATTTATATTATGAACTTGGACTTTCCAAGGCGAACTGAAAAATTGAAAATGACCTTGCGTGGCCTTGCTGAGAGCTTCTTGTACATTGCTTCGCATTAAAATTGACTCGCCAAAAAGAGGAATAGATGATAGACAAACTACTGGCTTAGAAGTGCGGGAGTAGGCGCGAGAGAAAGACAGAAGAAAACACTAATGCAAGCAACTCATATCAATGAAAAATGGAAAAAGAAAGCCTGTCAAGTATTGTCGACAGAAAAATAGTTTTCACTTATTTATTGTGATGTTGCTGCAGCCTTTCGAATTACTACAGCAGAATTATCCCCATTGCATGTTTTTTGTAACAAGGAAAGAAAATAAAGCATGTCAATAACGAGTGCTTATTCTGTCCAGTTTTCGTTACTTGCATTGTTTGCCTCTTTAACTTCTTTAATGCTGGGTCCGATGCCTCATCTGCTTGCGGCTCTAAATGTATTTTGAGGACAAGTTGCTGCTGAGCTGTTTGATCTTCTGTAATCTTTATCGTGAACTGGGGGCTAAAATGACAAACACATAGAAGGGGACAGCGCTCACATTTGTCTCTCTTTATGTTCGCACGTTCTAGCTCTAATTCCACCCTACATTTTCGAATCTCTTTCGATGTAATGACTTGGAGTATATGGAAGAAAATGGTAGCACAAGGCCATCAGATGAAAGGTACAATAAGCTTTGTGTGACGTCACCTATTTAGCGTCTGAGTACATCGAGAGATTTCACTTTGTTATCGATTACTTGTGCTACATAAACACTTCAGCTGTCGAGACAACCTTGTGCCTTCTTTTAATCCTGTGCTTTTTTTGTTCGTTCAAATTTACGAGAAAAAGACATAAGCACAAACCATCGAAGATGACTGTCAAAGTAAGTAAAGGATTGAGCCTTGTTTAGACCGCAGAAATAAAATGAACACATTAGCAATATTTACGAAGGGTGCTCCTGACGTCGTAGCAATTTTTTTATGATAGTGTAAATAAGTACTGTTGACGCGTTTTGGGATGACATGAGCGAGTGTGGCAGCGGCGCGACGATGACGGTGTGATGGCGATGAAATTAAGGTAATGCAGATTATGACAGATCCACAGCGGTGACCACGGAGCCAAGACGCCATGACGACAACGAAGTCTCAACACTGTGACGGCGACGGCGTTGCGGCATCTCCGAACGCAACGCCGACGGAATGACAATAGCTCCGCCTTGCGCTTCCTCCTCCACTCGTTCACTCCACTGATTCCAGATACTCCGGTGATTCACTATAACATCATGCACGTCTCATAGAAATTGAACCTCTAAACGTTTAACACGCGAACCATCTCGAGCAAAGCTAGCTTATCAGGGCTATTTCAAGAATTATCAGGCATTATTTTTAGACTTAGTGAACCCGGAAGCGGCGAGGCTTGTACAGTGCTGGAAAACGGTCGCGTGCTCTGCTACAGAGGTGTTCTAGATAAGGTAGGATTTCTGATTCATAAGGAAATAGTGGGGCAACATTTGCGAACTCTATAGCACTAATCAAATGATAGCAGTTGTCGTAATCCACCTAAATAGGAGATATAGATTAACGGTACACTGTAAAAAAAAGTTTATACCCTTTGGGTCGTACCTTGTCCCCAAATAATAATCGTCATCTGCCTTTCTTGAAAACTCTAAGCTCGCTAGAACTAGGGCTCGGAAGTGACTATACTCCGTTCCATACATTAGGTGCCACGCTGTGGAAGCTGCGCAAGTACGGTCTCCAAAATGTATCACTCCGCGCTTCTTTGCGCGCCAGCGGCGTTCGCTCGCGCGAGCATGCACGTGAGCCTGCCCTGACGGGCTGCAAATAAAAAAAAACAATGGAAAGCAAATTATTTTAAAAGGTCGCGTTAGCAGCCGTGTGAGTACATGTTTTCTTTGTTTCAAAGGGTGAATTCTCTTTTCCATGCAGAACTGTTATTACAAAAAGACCATTTTCCCAAACATTGTTTAAAAAACACTGAACTATTTTTGAGTGCTAACGCAGCCACTGCAAAAAGTGTCTCTAGCTCCACAGTGTTGCACTTGATGTATGAAACAGTGTATAGGAAGTACCGGGCTCGCAGCGTTTAAGAAACGAAATGCGGCGGACAAGATACGACACAAAAATGTGTAAACTTTATTTAAAGTGTAGTAGAAACCCACGCTCCAACGGCCGCTCATGATGAAGATATATAACAGTTTTATGAGGCACTGGGAAATTAGCATGGCCAGGGTGCAAACTCGGTTTACTGTAGTCATGGGCGATAATAATGCGTAAGTAGGTCCTCATTCAAAATTTACCGACGATTACGATACTCTCTAAAGCGAAATTTGAGCGCCACTTTTCATTTTGACAGCGCCATAGCGACGACCACGGAACCAAGACGCAATTATGACAACGAAGTCTCAACTACCTCGCTTATATGCAGGTCTCGAGAGCCATCGCATGGGTGACGCGTGGGCGCAATTCACAGCAGCCACCGCCGACCGACCTCCCAGAAGATACGCAATACTTTGGTGCCATTTCGTAGGCATCTTCGCCGCACTACGCTTTTCCTCTCACGCTTTCGCCATACCCTCCTCCGCTTGCCGTCCGCTCCAACCTCCGCTCCGCTTTCCTTCTCATCTTTCACTGTGCTCGTTCGCGCGGTTACGCCGACGCTCGCCGCAGGAACGGGCGTCTAAGAGTGGCACTCTAAAAAATAAAGCAATGTCACGCTTGTGAAATCTGATGAAACAGCGGAGCTCTGAAAACTTGGTTGTATAGCGTAGAGGGTATGACGCTCGCCTTCGCCCAGTGAGTACCCGGGTTAAATTCCCGCCTCGCGACGAAAGTTTATATTGTTTTTTCCTTTCTATCTCTCTCTCTCTACATTTGTTTCTCTCCTTCTTTCTCTCTGTTATTTTCTCTTTTGCCCATATCAAGTTGTGTTACAATCGTCCATACAATGTAACCATATGGTTCCCATAAATGGATGGACCTCAATATGCTAATTGGCCTCCGCTGTTTGTGGCGGGCTCGAATGGCAGGTTTTTTTTCCTGACCGGCGGCCTGCACGACTACTTTTCTGGGAGGGTTCATTGACGTAAATTTTCACTAAAGAAAACTTTAGTGAAAAAGTAATGTGAGGGTACAGTTTGAATTATTCAATGAAACTAGCTGATGTTAGAGCCGTTTTTTATTTTATGTTATATGGAATCATGTTCTTTTTGAAAGAAGAGCGAACTAGAAGCTAATAAATTTCAATCAGTTTACTTGGAATTTTTTTATTAGTAAAGATAAATCAGTAAATTAACTAGGTATTCTCCTTGTGTCACTAAGGAACTCACAAACGGCCCTGCATACGTTCCTGTGGCTAAAGCCCAGTTTAGATGTCCCAAAGAATAGCATGTTTTCAGTGTTTATAGCAATGCCTAATTTTCTGAACGGAATTTCGAATTATTATTTTTGTCTGGATTGCGAATCGGTGGCAGGTTAATAAAAAATGATCAATGGTTTCAGGTTCTTTGCAGAAATGAGATAGAGGGGACATCGCCAGACCAGAACTGCGTAGATAAAAATTTAGGGAAGGAATAAGACATCGTAATATTACAAGGGAGATTTCGAATTTATGTGTGGGACACCATTGATTGGCCCAAGGCTAAATCAAATGCTTTAAGTCTGTGATTTGGAATTTCTGTGTTGCAGAGTAATTTAAAAGAGATAGTTTTGTAAACCTATCCGCGGTGATGGAAGCAGAAGTCAGCAGAACATGCATGACTCACCCAGCGCCCGCATTGCGAGTGCCCGAGGCCAAGCACTTCACTTCGCCTTCACATATATATATATATATATATATATATATATAATACATATATATTGTGCGCATGATATACCCCTTCATCTTCTTCATCTGTATATACTTATCATCATGGCCAGCGTCATTCTCTCAGCGCACGGGCTGCATAATAAACCGCCGAGGTTGAACAGCTGTCTCACAAGTGGTGGAGGTGCTGGGTTGCCAAGAAACATATATATATATATATATATATATATGTTGCCACGGGATGTTTGTGTGAGTAAAGTCCGCAGGGCATCTGCCAGCAGAACAGGACGACGTAACAGTCTCAGCTGTTGTTGTTGACCTGAGTGGTTATGGTGCATACCACAGCGGGGGATTGGGCATGAATTAGGTGCTTATAATCATCATCATCATCAGCCTATATTTATGTCCACTGCAGGACGAAGCCTCTCCCTGCGATCTCCATAACCCCTGTCTTGCGCTAGCGTATTCCAACTTGCGCCTGCGAATTTCCTAACCTCATCATCCCACCTGACTTTCTGCCGTCCTCGACTGCACTTCCCTTCTCTTGGTAGCCATTCTGTAACCCTAATGGTCCACCGGTTATCCTACCTACGCATTACATGGCCTGCCCAGCTCCATTTCTTCCGCTTAATGTCAACTAGAATATCGTCTACCCCCGTTTGTTCTCTGATCCACACCGCTCTCTTCCTGTCTCTTAACGTTACTCCTAAGATTTTTCGTTCCATCGCTCTTTGTGCGGTCCTTAACTTGTTCTCGAGCTTCTTTGTTAACCTCCAAGTTTCTGCCCCATATGTTAGCACCGGTAGTATGCAATGATTGTACACTTTCTTTTCAACGACAGTGGTAAGCTCCCAGTCAGGATTTGGCAATGCCTGCCGTATGCACTCCAACCCAATTTTATTCTTCTGTAAATTTCTTTCTCATGATCAGGGCCCCCTGTGAGTATTGACCTAGATAAACATATTCCTTTACAGACTCTAGAGGCTGACTGGCGATCCTGAATTCTTGTTCCCTTGCCAGGCTATTGAATATTATCGTTGTCTTCTGCATATTCATCTTCAACCCAATTCTTGCACTTTCTCGATGAATGTCCTCCATCATTTGTTGTAATTCCTCTCCATTGTTGCTCAATAGGACAATGTCATCTGCAAACCGAAGGTTGCTGAGATATTCGCCGTCGATCCTCACTCCTAATCCTTCCCAGTCTAAGAGCTTGAATACTTCTTCTAAGCATGCAGTGAATAGCATTGGAGAGATTGTGTCTCCTTGCCTGACCCCTTTCTTGATAGGTATCTTTCTACTTTTCTTGTGGAGAACCAGGTAGCTGTGGAATCCTTGTAGATATTTGCTAAGATATTCACGTATACCTCCTCTACTCCTTGATTACGCAATGCCTCTATGACTGCTGATATCTCTACTGAATGGAATGCCTTTTCATAATCTATGAAAGCCATATAGTGAGGTTGGTTGTACTCCGCAGATTTCTCGATTACCTGATTGATGGCATGGATATGGTCCATCGTAGAATATCCCTTCCGAAACCAGCCTGTTCTCTTGGTTCACTGAAGTCAAGTGTTGTCCTGATTCTATTGGAAATTATCTTGGTGAATATTTCATAGAATACTGAAAGCAAGCTAATGAGTCTGTAATTCTTCAATTCTTTAATAGGTGCTTATATTCAGTGTATAAAAACAAGGCAATTAACGATTTGAACGCTGGAGCTTACCTGGAAGCCGATTGTGTGCACAGTACTAGTTCGTCGTCTTGCCTCTTCCACACTTCACCGTGCCGGCGCCGATAATCTCCAGTACAATCACTCCCAGCGCAGAAAAAGAAAGCCATCCTGGCAACCTAGGGAAAAGACAGCATCGGTGGGTCGCACCATGGTTTAAGCCGTGCTACATGAACTATTTCGCGCCCTCGGCAACGGCGATCAGAAGACGGCTCGAGCGGCTCAATGACATAGTTCACGGGTGATGAGATCATGGTATTTTGACAGAAACTTAGTGGATCGGCCGGGAGGAGTGGCCGGGATCCGAAGACAAACAAGCATTCCGGTGGAATAGCGGGCACTAGGAGCGAATGCGTCATGGCGTGATTTTTTTGCTTCACTGATCTTGAGTGGTCAACGAGCTAGCCGGTTAGGGGCATTTTTCAGCATACGCAGCCGCTTCTGAAGCAGGTGTCACTTCAGAAACGTCAATACGGTAGGTGATAATGGTGCCCATGAGGCAGGAGTGTTCTCGGTCATGAAGGAGAAAGAAAGGACAGAAGCTGGTGGCAGTTTGCGGGACAGAGTTATAGGCGTAAGTGACAAAAGGAAGAACCCGGTCCCAAATGGAGTGATCACCGGACACATACATCGCCAGCATGTCGCCAAGCGTACTATTGAAACGTCCCTTCATGCCGTTAGTTCGAGAATGGTAGGCGGAAGCCGTGTGGTGAACGATGTTGCCCTCTAGCATGGCCTCGATGGCATTGGAGAGAAAGACGCGGCCACGGTGACTTAGTAATGTACGCGGTGCACCGTGTCGCATAATGAGCTGACGAAAAGGAAGCAAGCGACGCCTTTCGCGCAGATGTTTCGGCGTACCGGGAGAGGTGGTCTAGGGCAACAATGACCCACCGGTTACCGTCAGGAGTGCTTGGAAGGGGGCCATAAACATTGCTACACGCGTGTGATATTTGATTGTCTGGACGAGGCACGCGGGCGCCATCACTCGAGAAAAGAAGAGGAAGAACGAGCTGGGCTCGCGCTGTGAATCTTACCGGTCAGGGCTGCAACCGCTGTTTTAAATATAGCCTGTATATAGTTGCTCGTCTTACTAACTCGTCCTTCGCGTAACATTGTGGTGGAGGTGGACCGTTCCCCGTCCTCGCCACGGAGCTCCGAAGCGGCCGCACCGTCGTCTTCTCAGCCATGGCTTCCGATGGAAACACCCCGTCGCCACCTACACCTGCGGCGCCAACCACAACGTACGTTACGGTTCCTAGTCTCCGTGATCCTGGGACATTCTCCACCCAAAATGGCGTTGACATCGACGACTGGCTCAGCATGTATGAGCGTGTTAGCCGAAGTCACCACTGGGACCCTACCATCATGCTTGCCAGTGTGATCTTTTATCTGGACGGGACACCGCGTGTTTGCTTTCGCACCCATGAGGTTGAGCTATCCAGCTGGGACATTTTCAAAAAGAGGCTTCGCGACCTATTTGGCAACCCGTTAGGCCGCCAACAGGCTGCGTGAAAAGAGCTCGCTACCAGTGTGCAGTCGTCGACCGAATCGTATGTCTCCTACATACAGGAAGTGCTTGCGCTTTGCCGGAAAGTCGACGAGCACATGACCGAGGTTGGCAAGGTGGGCCATATCCTAAAAGGCATCGCAGACGATGCCTTCAATTTGCTCGTCTATAACGACGTTTCTATGACGTCGCCATCGTCAAAGAATGCCGTGGCTTTGAGGTAGCCAAAAGCCACCGCGTGCTCCCACAGTTTTCCCGGCTCACAAACACCCTTGTCACGTCCTCTTGCTCCGCTCTTACTGCCACACGACCATTTCAACAGAACGTCACGCGTATCGTTCACCGTGAGATGGAAGCGGCGAGTCCGGTCCCCCCTTCATCCACGACCCCTCGACGGTACCTTTGACCAAGCAGCCCCCACTATTTCGTTATTATTGCGATAGCAATTATATGGACACTCAAAAGCAGATTTCTGCCGTCGGCGTCGCCGTCGCTGTCGCCGTGAGGTTCCGTATGACGTCAATGGAGATTAAATCATCGCCGCGCGCCGAACGCTGTATGTGCGAGTGAAAGGGCGCGAGGGGCGCGCGCTTTCACGGGGAGTGAACGCACGGCGGAGAACAAACGCGCGTTTTGCGCCGTGCTCCCTTAAGGGCTGCAGAAGTAGGCGTCTCTTTCCTCCTTTACAATCACCATATATGTAGAGCAAACGCGCCTTCTTCCGATGCGCGAGAGGCCGTGGGGGAGGGGGGGAGGGGGAGGGAAGGGAGGGGACGTTTAGCTGCGGCACCAAGTGCCTATTTATATCAGAGGCTCCGGCAACAGTCACCAACGCCGCACGCATTTTGAGCGAACGCGGGCAAAACGCCGACGGCGTCGACAACAGTTCTGCGTGTTGCCGGTGCTGCTGCATGTCCAAGTTTATACAGCTGATAAAGCTAATATCATTACTCTGTATCGCTCTCTACCAGTTGCTATCGCAATTGATGCTTCGCCTTTCAGGTGAAACTGCGACAACATTTTCAAGCAGTTGTACTGCAGGAAATTGCAAAACTTGGCATCCCTACTGCCTGCTCGGTCTCCCGACCTGATTCGGCACCCATTCCCATGTCCACAACCTCTAGTGACCAGTATTTCGCTCCCAGACCACGCAATCCTGCTGAATGGCGCACCCCAGACGACAAACCAATCTGCTTCCGCTGCCACCGAGTGGGTCATGTATCCCGCCACTGCCGCACCACCTGGATCCCGCCGTACTGGATCTCATTCCCTGCTCCTCGCCCATACGCCGACGCTCGTCATTACTCATCTCGCCATCTGTACCCTACTTCTGATGCCCCTGACAGCCGCTCCTCCGGGCGATCGCCGTCGCCTTAACGCCGTCGCTCCCCGTCACCCCAACCTCGCCGCTTTTCCTCGCCAAACCGGCTCATGGAAAACTAGGCCATGCCGCTCTTGGAGGTAGTGCTGCATCACGTTCGTCCTGTCCAAATCCTCCGTTGACGCTCCTCACGAACACGAACCTAATTGAAGTAGACGCAGATGATGTTCCGCTCACGGCATTGATTGATACTGGAGCCCAAGTGTCCATAATGAGCGCTAACCTATGTCGTCGCCTCAAAAAACACCGCATATCCACGAATTGAATGATGATGAGTGGGTGAAGCCCCGGGGAATCATTCGGGCAAAACGCCGTAAGCGTTCTCCGGAAGCCTGAAGTCGGCTTCCGGAACCGGAACCAGAAGTGGAAGCCGGAGCTTGGCGTACGTATACATATATATATATATGAATGTATATCAAGAAATAGAAGCACGTAAGAAAAACATAACAGGACTTTACTGACGTTCCGGCCGGGGTCCGGCCTTCATCACTCTTGATGAAGGCCGGACCCCGGCCGAAACGTCAGTAAAGTCCTCTTATGTTTTTCCTACGTGCTTCTATTTGTTGAACTACTTCTGTGCCGGCTCCGGTTATTCTTTACTTCACTGATGAATGTATATACTGTACATGTGTACAGTATATACTTCAAGATGGCGTACTCTACCACCACAACGTTCACCCCGACGGCCCAGCATACCTCCTTGTGATCTCTAAACACCTTCGCTCGGCTGATCTCCACGAACTTCACGACCTCCCCACTGCTGGTCACTTCGGTGTGCACGTACCTACGACCGGATCCTCCGACGCTCCTTTTGGCTAGGGCTTGCTCGCTCCGTTCGAAGATACGTAGCTGCGTGTGTGTGAGAGAGAGAAACAACTTTATTTAAATAAAGATCGTGCTTGGTTACTGAGGGTGGAGCCCCTTTCCAGGGCCCCACTAGCTATGAAATTCCAGCGACGCAAGACACCATCGACGCTCCCTGCTGGGTACCTTCAACCAATCGACATTCCCGCGGAGCCATTCTTTCGGGTTGGTTTAAAGTTATTTGGTCCTTTTCCTCTTTCTACCTCTGAGAACAGGTGGATCGCTGTGGCTACAGATTATGCCACGCGCTACGCCATCACCCGAGTGCTTCCTACAAGCTGTGCCACAGATGTTGCCGATTTTCTTCTACGCCACGTGATTTTATTACATGGAGCTCCGCGACAACTTCTCACAGACCGTGGCCGGATATTCCTGTCAAAAGTTATCGCGGACAACCTGCAGTCCTGTGCCACGAGGCACAAGCTATCCACGCCATACTATCAGCAAACAAATGGCCTCACGGAGCGTCTTAATAGCACTCTCACAGACATGCTCGCGAAGTATGTGTCTTCCGACCACACTGACTGGGACCTCGCTCTACCGTTTGTCACGTTTGCGTATAATTCCTCGCGCCACGACACAGCCGGTTATTCCCCATTTTTCCTTCTGTTCGCCCGAGAACCAGCACTGCCCATCGACACAACCCTCCCTTTTCATGCGGCACCCACCAGTGAATATGCACTTGATGCCGTCGCCCGCGCTGCCCACGCAAGGTAAATTTCCCATGACCGCCTTCTGAACGTCAAAGCGTTTGTACCACCAGCGACACCGAGACGTGCACTTCCCGCCTGGTTCGTTGGTGCTTCCGTGGTCTCCGTCGCGTCAGGTCAGCCTGTCAGAAAAACTGCTGTCTCGTTACACAGGCCCATACCGAGTGATTCGTGCCGTGACTCCCGTCACCTACGAGATTGCCCTTGACGCCCCATCTGCTCCCCAGACCAGTGATATCGTGCACGTTACACGACTGAAGCAGAACCACTCTCCCAGTGATGTCATTTAGACGCTCCGGGACGTCGGTTCTGCCGCCGGGGGATTATGCTACACGCGTGTGGTATTTGATTGTCTGAACGAGGCGCGCGGGCGCCATCACTCAAGAAAAGAAGAGGAAAAACGAACTGGGCTCGGGCTGTGAATCTAACCGGTCAAGGCTGCAACCGCTATTGTAAATCTAACCTGTAAATAGTTGCTCGTCTTACTGACTCGTCCTTCGCGTAACAATATCAATGTCAATATGGTCGAATGGTCTGGCAGGGCAGGGTAACAGTTCCAGGGGACCTACGGAACTGTGAGGAGGGGTCTTGCGGGGTTGAAAAGTAGCGAAATAACAGACGTACTGCCGAACGAATCTGTACATGTCTCGCCAGTAGAAACGAAGACGAAGACGGGAGTATGTTTTGACGATGCAAGCGTGGCTGCATTGCCGGTCATCGTGCAAAGGTCGGCAGATGTGTGAGCGCAGATGACGGGGAATAACGAGGAGCCGTCGACGGTCGGTCATGATGGCATGCCGGTCATGGTGAGCGGCAAGAAGCCGAAGTGATCAGCACCAAGGCGTCCGGGCTCTAAGGCCGAGAGGTCCGCGGTTAGCAAACTGGTGCGACGAGCGGAAAGCGCTGTTTGCGTAGCCTTGGCCACGAGCATATGAAAAGCACCGTTGTCTACGTCTTTCATAATATGCCTTACCTTATCGGCTTCGGTCATGGACACATTCACGCGCTTACAGAGGTCGATGACGTCCTCAATGTAGCTCGTGAAGGTCTCATCGCTTTGTTGAGCTCGACCACGCAAACGGTGATTGTACTGGAGCTTATCGGCACCGTAACGGGGAAGTGTGGAAGAGGAAGACATGTACCCCGCACTTCCACCAAATACCACGCGATGTTCTTGTAATTGAAGTCCGCAGGGCGCCTGAGACAGTGCAGTTCAGCTGGAAACTGATCGAGCGCGCGTACTAGTTCGTCGTCTTCCTCTTCCACACTTCACCGTGCCGGCGCCGGTATTTTCCAGTACAGTCAATATATATATATATATATATATATATATATTGACGCGTGCTCTATGTAGACATTTAGACTACGATGAACATATGTGCTTTAACGTGCTCCGTGTAGTGGGACAGGGGGACTTGAAGACGAAGAAGACGTCTGTTGTTCTGGTGGTCTTTTTGAACAGGCTGTGTTGCTTTCCTCGGCAACGAATACAACTGTCTTAAATGTGTTTCAAAATTTAGTCCCTACCACGTTACAAAAAATTAATTTGCTCTGGGTTCCTGGACACTGCGGTTTATACATAAACGAAATGGCAGAGTTATTAGCCAGAACATCTTTAAATAGACCTGTGCTTCATATTTTACCGGATACAGCTTACGTCACTGCATCGAGATTCAGAGCGTTTTGCCTACGAAATGACTTAAGCAAATTATCGCTTATCCCATTTACAGACTTTCAGCATCTAGGTTTTGGCTGGAATAATCAGTGGTGTCCTTCTCGGCAGTTAGAAGTTACATTCCCCAAATTACGCTGTCGCATCCCGGAATTGAATTTCTATTTACATAGAGCTGGTCTGACGATGTCCCCTCTGTGCCAAAATTGTAAGGAAATTGAAACAATAGACCACTACTTTTTATCATGCCGACGTTATTCGAACCAGAGACAGATATTACTCGAAACTCCACTCTGCAAAATTGGATTAAGATTAAATACACCAATATTATTATCATTTGGGGCCTCCACCCTCGGCTATTGTCACAGAGACGTTTGTTGCGCAGTGTTTCAATTTTTAACAGAAACAAGACGATTACCCTGTTAATTATTGTAACTTTATTCTACCTATCAGATCACTATTCATTTCACTTGAAATTTGCTCTCCAAATTCGTTAGTAACATTGTATTTTTTACCTTGATAATAACCTCATTTTTCACCCTTCAGTTAGTCTGACTGCTCGTTGGCACACTACTCTAGTTATAAAAAAATTTCTTTGTTTTTGTTTTTGTCTTCTTTTATTTTGAATATCTCATTGTCAAAAATAATTTTTTTAGCTACCTACTGTCACCCGATTCTTGGCCTATCCCCCTCAGTGGGTGCGACCCATGATAAAGGATCATCATCATCATCATCATCATCATCATCATCAGGCTGTTCCGCTGCCGTCTTGCTCCGCCGTTGTTGTCTCTTGTTCGCGTTGAACCGCGACACTGGTGGAAGTGCTGGTTACACAACCCTGCCTGTTGATCCGGACTCCTCGTGGGAGGCGTTCATCCAGCCCATCTGCAATTACAACTCCTGTGCTTCACTTCAGTCGGCGGTTGCTAGGCCTTTCCCCCGAGCTCAACCCCCTACAAGAACGCTCGTCCGAGCCCTGTCTACCTCTTCCAATGGCAACCGCCAGCCTAGCACAGGTTCCACGAGTTCCACAAGACAGCTCTACTCACAGTCCGTCCCAGGTAACCCTCCTGCAACCACTGATTCCCGATCGCTTTCATGGTGGCGCACATGAAGATGTTGAAGACTGGCTTGACCAGTACGAACGTGTTGCCAAGGTGAATGGGTGGACTGCTCAGCAAAAGCTCTCCCACGCGTATTTCGCCCTTGACGGTAGTGCTCGCACGTGGTTTGAAAACCGCGAAGCCAGTTTCGCTACATGGAATTATTTCCAACATCAGCTATTTGAAACATTTGCGAGTGTCGATCGACGGGATCGTGCCGAGCAACTAATTGAGCTGCGCTTTCAGAAAGCCAACGAAACTGTAGCGATGTTTGCCGAGGACATGGCCCGCCTGTGTCGTAGAGCTGACCCTTACATGCCTGAGGAAAAGAAATTACGCTACCTTATGCGTGGCATAAAAGAAGATCTGTTCGCCGGACTTGTGCGCAATCCATCGAGTACCGTGGCGGATTTTATAAAGGAAGCCACTGGTATTGAACGCGCACTCCATCTAAGGTGCAGGCAGTACGATCGCTTGCCCACCAGCACTCCTATCAACGCCGCCGCAATGACCGTTAGCAATCAGAACTCCCTTCATGATCTAATTAGGGAGATTCTTCGCGAAGAACTTCAGCAGCTCGGGATACCGGCAATGGGCACACCCATGGCGTCAGTCGCTGAAGTCGTACGTGAGGAAATTAGGCAAGCGTTCTCCGCAGGCGATCCTGGTTACGAGCAGCGTCCCCTAAGTTATGCGGACGCTGTCCGACGTCAACCAGCTGTTATGCCCATGCGGTCGCAACATCAGCCGCTGAGACCCACACCTTGGTCATCACCACCACAGGAACCTCTCAGACACCCACCCGTTGTGCCGATCCCGTCCTACCGCCTGCCGTCATCCGCTGCATTTTGGTCACCGCCACAAGACGAGGCTTCGAGGCGCCCGCAAATTCGAAAAACGGACGCATGGAGCACGGTTGATAGGCGCCCCCCCTCTGTTATCACTGCGGAGGCATCGGCCATATTTCCCGCCATTGCTGGTACCGCGACGCCTCATTTCGACCTCTTCAGTCCTGATCTGACGGTCGACGCACCAGTGACGACTACATGCCACGCCGCGACGACGCTGCTTTTCAAGGTCCTCCAGTGGCGCGCACTCTGAACGATGACTCTCCGCCTAACCACCAGACCGATTTTGGCCGACGGTCACGCTCTCCGTCCCCTGCTCATTCGTCTTCACTGAATGGACGTGCCTTTGCTGACCTCCGGGGAAGGAGGTCGCCCAGCCCACGCTGGGGAAACTAACGGCGGCGACCTCTGGGGGTAAGGTTGCGGGCCGGCAACAAGACGATGAAAAACCCCCAATAATCCCGCCGCAAGACGCCATGAAACCGACACACTCTGATAACGACGAAATTGTGAGCGCAGATCTTATTTTTTCCGTTGACGGACAGCAAGTGTGAGCGCTAGTCGACACTGGTGCCGATTATTGATAATAAGTGAAAGCCTAGCCGTTCGCCTTAAGAAAGTAAAAACGCCCTGGATGGGACCCCACGTAAGGACTGCGGGTGGCCAACTGCTCACATCTGCTGGAAGCTGTACAGCGCAAATCATCATAGGAGGTTCTTCCTTCGTGGAAACTTTCGTCGTTCTTCCAACTTGCTGTAAAGATTTAATCAAAGGCAAGGATTTTTTACGGGAATACGGCGCCATAATCAACATCGCGGATCGCTTGGTTACATTTCACAAGAGTCCTGATTTATTTCCCTGCTTAACGACGCAACGCAACTCCTTTCGTATAACCGAAAACGACGTGTTCATCCCACCTCGGTCATGTATCCTTGTTTCGGTGGCATGTGACGTACCGTTTGATTGCGAAGGAGTTGCAGACCAAGTAACCCCCTTGTTATTTACTCGCGGTATCTCCGTTGCACGAGGCATCGTAAATATTACAGATGGGTGCACGAACCTGTTGTTAACAAATTTTAGCACCGAGCAGCGGCACCTACCAAAGGGCACGGCTGTGGCTTACTTTGACGATGTCGCTGATGTTCGTGTGTGCTTTTCAATACTAGAAGAAGCGCATGCGCAAGACCCAGCACCTGTGCTTGACGTAAAGACTACTTTACCGCAGCACGAGCGAGAACGACTTCTTGTGCTGCTGGCCGAGTTCCACGACTGCTTTGCATCAACGCCAAGAGTCGGTCGGACACTGCTAACCAAGCACCGTATAATCACAGAGGACGAAGTGAGACCGATTCACCAAAACCCTTATCGTGTGGCCCCAAAAGAACGTGAAGCGATTCAACAGCAGGTAAACCAAATGATTGAAGACGATGTGATTCCGCCTTCCAAGAGCCCCTGGGCATCGCCTGCAGTTTTGGTCAAGAAGAAGGACGGCAGCCTGCGTTTTTGTGTGGATTATCGAAAGCTAAATCAGGTTACAAAAAAAGACTTGTATCCGCTTCACCGCATAAACGATTCACTTGATAGGCTTCGAAACACTCGTTATTTCTCTACCATGGACTTAAAGAGCGAGTATTGGCAAATTGAAGTAGACCCAAGAGACCGTGAGAAAACCGCTTTTGTCACGCCAGATGGACTATACGAATTTAAGGTGTTGCCTTTCGGCTTGTGCTCTGCACCTGCTACTTTTCAACGGCTTATGGATACCGTGATTTCGGGGATCAAGTGGAAAACCTGCTTAGTCTATCGCGACGACGTCATAGTGTTTTCCGCAACGTTAGAAGAGCACCTTGAACGGCTTGAAGCGGTTCTGAAGTCTATACGGTCCTCCGGCCTCACCCTAAAGCCGGAGAAATGCCACTTTTGCTTTGCGGAGTTAGAGTTCCTTGGCCATGTCGTAAGTCACGCGGGAGTCCGCCCGGATCCTAAAAAAATTGCCGCTGTCGCACAGCTCCCTGTTCCTTCTTATAAAAAGGCTGTCAGACGCTTTCTGGGCCTCTGCGCCTATTATCGGCGGTTTATTGCAGACTTTGCTTGCATTGCGTCGCCGTTAACTCGCCTCACGAGAGATGACGTTAAGTTTGTATGGGGCAACGAACAGCAAGCTGCATTTAACGATTTGTGGAACCGTTTACGAACGCCCCCTGTGCTGGCCCACTTTGACGAGACAGCTCCGAGAATTCTTCACACTGATGCCAGCAATGTTGGTCTCGGAGCTGTTCTTGTGCAGTGCCAGGAGGACACATAGAGTGATCGCCTATGCAAGCAGAACGCTCTCACGCGCAGAAGCAAATTACTCTACAACAGAGAAAGAATGCCTCGCCGTGGTATGGGCGGTTACAAAAATTCGCCCTTATTTGTATGGTCGCCACTTCAAAGTTATCAGCGACCATCATTCACTCTGCTGGCTCACAAATCTGAAAGATCATTCCGGGCGATTAGCACGTTGGAGCCTGAGACTGCAAGAGTTTGATATGACGGTCCTGCACAAGTCGGGGAAACGGCATACCAACGCTGACTGCCTGTCTCGGTCACCCATGGAATCAGCTCCTTCGACCGATGAAGAGAAAACAGCATTCCTCGGTCTTCTCGACACGTCTACCATTGCACAACAACAACGTGACGATCCTGAGTTACTTGGCCTGATTAATTTATTGGACGGACGAACTCAGACTGCACCTAAAGCTTTCGCAAGAGGATTACCATCGTTTTGCTTAAGGAACAAAGTTCTATACAAAATGAACTTCTCATCGAGCGGATCAAGCTATTTGCTCGTCGTTCCTACTGCTCTTCGTAGTAAAGTACTGGAAGCATGCCACAACCAGGTCACTTCTGGGCATCTAGGATATACGCGAACACTGAACAGAGTGCGACAAAGATATAATTGGCCAGGACTGCCCGTTGCCGTGAAACATCACGTTCGGACCTGCTTATATTGTCAGCGGCGCAAGTCACCTCCAACGAAACCAGCCGGTTTGCTACAACCCGTTCAAGTACCGCAAACGCCATTTGACCAGATCGGAATGGACCTCTTGGGTCCACTTCCTACCTCTACTACTGGTAACCGCTGGGCTATTGTAGCAACTGACTATCTTACTCGCTACGCCGAAACAAAAGCTATCCAGAGAGGCACAGCAGCATAGGTGGCCCGATTTTTAATAGAGAATGTTGTGCTGAGACATGGCGCACCAACCATCGTCATAACAGACCGAGGCACCGCATTCACAGCCACGCTTTTAGATGATGTCCTAATGCTCAGTGGCACAACTCATCGAAAGACAACAGCCTACCATCCACAAACAAACGGACTAACAGAGCGCCGGAACAAAACACTCGAAGGCATGCTTTCCATGTACGTGAGTATAGAGCACAAAGATTGGGACGAGACTCTGCCTTATATCACGTTTGCTTATAACACGGCTAAACAAGAAACTACACGGATGACTCCATTCAGCCTTGTCCCGGACGCGAAGTAAGGACGATGCTCGACGCCATGCTACCACACGAACCTGACGACATTGACATGGATGCCGATGCGTTTACGCAACTTGCAGAAGAAGCCAGGCAGCTCGCACGCGTGCGAATACACCTGCAGCAAGAATACGATGCCGGTCGCTATAATTCCCGTCATAGGCCTGTAACTTACGACACCGGTGACAGAGTATGGGTCTGGACGCCTATACGAAAACGAGGACTATCCGAGAAGCTGCTAAGGCGATATTTCGGACCGTATAAAGTGCTCCGTCGGCTAAGTGACGTCACATACGAGGTCGTTCCAGATAGCCCTTATTGCACAAGGGGCCACCAACACCGTTCTGAACTTGTGCACGTAGTGCGCATGAAGCCTTACGTCAGCGAGTGACTGTACGAGGGACTTTCGTATTCACCAAGCGAACTTATTGTTTAGCATCGGGGCGATGCTCTTTTCGAGGGAGAGCAAATGACGTGTGCTCTATTTAGACATTTAGACTACGATGACGATATGTGCTTTAACGTGCTCCGTGTAGTGGGACAGGGGGAACTTGAAGACGAAGAAGACGTCTGTTGTTCTGGTGGTCTTTTTGAACAGGCTGTTCCGCTGCCGTCTTGCTCCGCCGTTGTCTCTTGTTCGCGTTGAACCGCGACCACATATATATAATGACAAGGCTTCAAGATTGTCACGTGACGCTCCCTCTTGTAGTTTCTTTCCTCTATGCCAGCATCTGGGTGTGCCGCAGAGGAACCATGACATCAGGGTGGCAGGGCCACTCGAGAGACATTGCGGTGGATCTAAAATTGCCAGTCCTGACGTTACTCGCACTCGTCATGACCCTAACGACAAATCCTGGTTTTTACTTCAAGGCGCATGCCGGGGGCGCAGGAAAGCCCGTGGCGCCGAGACCGACCACGTGCGCGAGGGATTGCCGACTTTTAATGCGAAGCTTTATATGGCCTAGGAGAAACGAAAAAGCGCCTGGTAGTCGCCTGTCCACAGAAAGTTATTGTGGTTGTTGTTGCCTCAAAACATGGCTTGTGCCCACTAGGGGGATTGGCCACACTGGATAAAATGAACCATACACCCAACAACGAACAAAAGCGGTAAAGGCGAACAATCCAAATTAAGATTTTGACAACTCCTTAACACAGATTTTGAGAGGTCCTATACATAAACTAGCTAAATAAAAAAATTAAGAGAAAACTAACTAGGAAAATAAATATAATATAACATGTCCCACGGTCGGTACCCTAGCAGCGTAACCTTCCGGATGCTTCAATGAATGTGAACAGCAGTGATCATCGAACCCTTACTTGTGCCTAATTGACAGGCCCCAAAAGACAAAATGTTTGGCGTTGTAAGTGCCAAACCCAGATTACTACTTGGAAATACCAGAAGTATTCTACGGGGAGGAGAAGCGGTGGAAAGAAAGAAAGAAATGGTTAATAGTTTCCGGTTGATTACAAAACGAGCAGAGGTCAGTGATTGATAAACCAGATCTATGAAGATAAAAATTTAGGCGGGGAACTCTGCAGCGGAAATTTGACAGCGTCACCTCACAATGGCGTGAAAGGCACTTGCTCGTGTTCCACAGAAATTTTAAATGTTTAAAATCGTCTTAGGAAAGTATGGACGAGTCATGGCAATTCAGAAATAAAAGGCGTTTAAATCTAGCTCCTGTTATAAAAGAGAAATCAGGAAGAACGTTTATGACCGGACCATTTAGTGATGTCGAAGCGAGCGAGTCAGCTGATTCATTTAAAAAGATTCTACTATGACCGGGGACCCAGACAAAGCGGACTTCGGATAAATTTTCTGGGCCAAGAGTCAAAAATATACTCAGCAGGTGTGGCTGATTATTGGAAGTTAAATGTGTACAGACCGAAAGCGCATCTGTAACAACTATTACATTAGAATTCTGTGGACCCAATTTTCGGATGGCAAGAATAACTGCCAGAAATTCTGCAAGAAATATTGGAGTGTAATAAGCGAGACGGAGAGCAATGGACCAGTTGAGTTGATTCGAAAAGGTGCCGAACACCAGCCTTCTCTAAATTTTGTGATGCGTCCGTAGAAATAACCAAATGAGACAGAAATTGACTAAGATGGTCTTGAGGAGACCTTCAAGTATGCGCACAGGAAGAAGTTTTGCGTGTATTGGAAAACTATCATGAAAAGTCAGTTTTACTTTGAACGAATGAGATTTTTGAGAAATCAGGCGCTGTAGACTAACTTGAAGATTTGATAACAGCGATTCAACAAAAATAACTTGTGGCTGTCGGTAACGCCGCCATCCTGTTCTGAAAAAATGATTCTGGTGAATTGATGAAAACGGGTTGCAAATTGGAGAGGGGTGTATCAAAAAGTTTCAGGAAAGTCAGGACAGTAAGTTGCTTAAATCTGGAATCATGCGGAATAATTCCAGACTCCAGATAAAGCAAATTATTAGCCACAAAACTTGACCGCCCGAGGCAGAGACGCAGCACTTGCCTTTCCAGTAGAATTAAAGGTCTTAGCTTGTATGCTGCACATCCTGAAAAAAGAACACAACCAATTTCTAGAATGGGGCGGACGTAAAACTTATGAATCATCAGCAACGTAGTTTTACGCATCCCTGTGTTTTTATTGATGAACCGGCGCAACAATGCCATTGCACGTTCTCCTTTATTAGCATTTGCTTCTATTTGCTGCTGTCAGTTTAGCTTACCATCATAAGTTATCCCTAAGTACTTCAATGTTGGAACTCGCGGAATCGGCTGATTACGATAATGAAGAGAAATAGAGACAGGATTTGACAATGGAAACACCAGTAGAGCGCATTTCTTTACGTTAAGCGAAAAACACAGGCCGTCTAGCCACGACTCGAGTTAAGACAAATAAGATTGCAAAATTTGGTATAACGTATTAATATCCCTTGCTGATGAGAAAAATGCAATGTCATCAGCACAGAGATAGAGTTGCACATCCTGATGGACTGGCACGGAAGATAACAAATATTAAACAAAAGTGGCGAAACAACTGATCCCTGTGGTACGCATCTCGTCTGTTTATATGTATCCGATGTCACCCCATCCATGAAACAAAATAATTCTCTACCAGAAAGGAACTCTTGTATCCAGGCTACTAAATAGTCTGGAACAGAACAGCTAGCTAATCGAGAAATTAAAATTTCATGTTCGATACAGCCATATGCTTTTGCAATATCTAAAGTTACCAATGCTGATATATCTCCTGATTGTCCTGCGAGTCAAATGCGGCTTTCTAAATGAACGTGAGCTGACCAAATGGAACATTGAGGCCTAAATCATATTTGTCTCGAGCACAGAATACCACTAGAAGAAGTAAATGCATTGAGCCGGACATGAATTACTTTTTCTACAATTTTTACTAGATTCGATGTAAGTGCAATTGGTGGAATGTTGTCCAAGATATATCCGAGTTTTTGTTTTTTAAACAAAAGCACAATTTTTGCAATTTTCCAAGAGGTCGGGATCCATGTATATTGTAGTGAACAGTTAACTATATTCAAGAGCTCGCCTGGGAAAGAGTTAAATAATAATTTAATCATAGTAATTGTGATATGGTCTGGTCCAGGAGCCGATTGATGTGCAGTTTAGATGACATCGGATAATTCTGTCATGGTAACTTCTACAAATTCAGATGTCGAAATTTTGAACCTCCTAGGTCTGGGACACAACAAAGCATGCTTCAAGCCCTTTCGCGATATCATTTAGTGAATCCGCCGCTTCTTTGGGGGATAAAACAGCAGAAAATGACCATACGGACTGTTGAACATCTTTTTTGTTGCGTAAGAACCTAAGAAGTGCCGATATTCCTTCTGGTTTTGACAAAGACCTATGTAGTGCATTTTTTTTTTCATCTGAAGCTATCGCCACAGTTCGTTTAAATAGAGCTGCATATAATTTATAGTTCATCCAATTTTTCGGTGAATGATTATGTTGGAGACTTTTCCACGCTGCTTTTCTTCGCCTATAATCCCGTGTGCAAGCATCGTTCCACCATGATGACTTTGACGGCGAGCTGCCAGACATAACCGTAAACTCAGCAGGCTGAATAGAAGAGTTTAAAAGCGATACCACTCTGTCAGCCCTCCGTTGTTCATCATAAGTACTCAACGCTGATAAGCCTGCATTTATAGCTGATTTATAAGTTTTATATAATGAGTCATCTTTGTCGTTTATTAGGAGCCTGACGTGAAAGCATAATTTGAAAAGTGATGGGTAAGTGGTCGCTACTTGTTCCATTGTCAAAGGTGTCTCAAGATAAAATAAACATGTTAGCAAAGGAGAAAGTTAGATCTAATGCAGAAGAGAATCGCCCACGTAGAAAACTAATTTGTACTGAATTTTGACATTGAAAATTATTGTCATGCACCCAATTCCACAACCTCTTTCCACAACCATCCGTTTTAATTCTCCAAGAAGTATGATGCGAATTAAAATCTCCTGCCAGGAGAGTTGCATTTGAACAGTTTCGGAGCAGCGAGTCCAGGTGATCAGTGTTCTTGACTCCGTTTCGAAAGTATGCATTAACCACTGTAAACACAGCGCAACCTGGCAGCAAAAAATCTAATCCTAACATTTCGCGGTCTGAACACACATGTTCAAAAGTTACGGTTACCTTATGACACATTTTGATTAAACTAGTATTAGCAGCCCACCGCCCCTACCTGGACGATCTAAACGAAATGTTCGAAAATTAGGAATAGTAAATCTTTGATGTGACGAAATCCATGATTCTTGAAGTAAAATAACATCTTGTATTATTTTGTGTACTAAATAAAGAAGGTCAACGTAACCTGAGGATATAGAGCGGCAATTCCATTGGAGAACTTTAACTGATGCTATGGAGATCCAGAATGGATGATTCCACGGCAGAACGGAACGCATCCTGCTCGTGTGCGCTCCTTTATTGCTGATATTGCTTCCACACAGGAACAATGACTGTTCTTTCTTTTTTTAGGCTTAGATTTAGGAGGATCCGTGGGAGAAAGTAGGGAACCCTTGCGTCTATTGCTGATGGTCCCAAGCCTCATGTGTCCAAATGAGTGGCTAGGTCCCGCAGTTGCTGAGACAGGAGAACACACTGAGGTATCGGACTCAACCTCTGCCTGATTGTCAAAGTTCGATTCGTTTGAATGGCGCTCGGGAATACATGAAGTGAGGTCAGCAGCAGCAGAGTGCAATTGGAGGAGGCTATTGAATTTGGCAGTTAGCATCTCAGGTATACCTTCGGCAAAAGTGGTAAACATTCGCTCCATAACTAATGGCATTGCCTTGTCAATCGCTGCGGCTACAGCGGCCGAAACTGTGGCTTCTAGAGATGTTGACTGACGGGAAGCAGCTGCTTCGTAACCAACATCGCGTTCCTTTATTGCTGATATTGCTTCCACACGGGAACAATGACGTTTCTCCGCGATCTCAAGCACCTGAATCTCATGGCCTCGTGCAGGGCAGTTAGTATCTGTAGCACTATGATATAGATCGCACAAGCAACACCTAGGTGTATCTTCGTCACAGGCTGATGTAGAGAAAGAGCCGCTGCAATTACAGCAGCTCACTGAAGATCTACATGCATTAGAACTGTGCCCAAAACTCGAGTAGTCTCGGCAGTGCAATGGCCTAGGTGACAATGTCTTCACGCGGAACAAATACGGTCAAGCCTTCACTTCAGACGGGCGCGTTAAACCGGCGAACGAGACGATAACGCTCTCAGTTGGGACTCGGTCATCACCCACCGACCTATTGCATCTATAAACAGAAACAACACCATCCGGAGAGAGTATCTTCAACAAGGCCTCAGGAGTAATAGGGGTAGGAACCCCGCGAACAATGCTTTTCACGCATGCGAGATGAGGAGGGACGAAAGACGAAACGCGATGCTAGCGAATTTCGTGCAGTTAAGCAAATCATTAAGGCACTGAACATTAGATGACTTACATAGAATGCCTGTCTTGCCAAAACGCCTCACCTCGGACATGTCAACGAAGTGCTCGGTAATACCCCTCCTCCTGGAAACTTTCTGATTCGGTCAGCCGAACGGAACCACCATCCGTTGGAACGAGCACCACGGGCAAGGTACTGACTCCGTTCCGAAGAAAACACTCCAGGGGCACCGACTCAGTGTGACGGCTAGCCGATCAGGGCGCGCCCTGGCCGGGACCGGCGACCGGCATTCACGGTCCCTGGAAAAAAAAACTACAGAAGAAACAAAGCCCTACGAGCAGTTAAAATGTGGCCAATCCCCATTCGGATACGAGACAAGAGACAGAACGGTGCCCGGAACAACAGAATCGCGAGAGCTTCCAACCGCGCGTCCGCGACCGATCTTCGTGCTATTATCAGCACCATTGGCTCGAGCGGCGTTGTTTTCTTCCACAGCTGGCTCGATGGCGTCCCTCGGGTCGCGCTCGTGCTCGGCACGCGCTCGTGCCCCTGCTCCCGCCTTCGTCGTCGTCTTCTTCCACAGCCGGCTGCGTTGACGCTCATCATTCCAGCTGTAAGCACTATTAACGTACTTCGTCGTTTTCATTTGTACATATCCATCATCATCTTCGCAGTTCTTCTACTTCTTCGCGCATGAGCTGGGGCGTTTCTTTTTTGGAATAAAAAGCGCTTGAGAGCTTGTTCGGTCTCGGCCTTATAAAGTGGTGGAGGTGCTGGGTAGCGAAGCCACACAGCGTAGAATTTCACATCTGTCGTCGTAATGGGGAGGCCGCGTTTATGGAGGTATGGGTCATTGCTTAAGAGGGTACGAGCCATTCATTGCCTCACGGAGAGGACAGATTTAATTTTGAAGCAATTTTTTCGAAGAATCGCAAGCGGACATGGCGGGCGAATGCGGCTAACCACGCCGCCGAGCAAACTAGAGACATCGAACGCAAGCGACAACGGCGGACTGCGGGCATACCGTCAGTGTCGTCGTTCTCGCAGGTGAACGTGTGGGTAACCTCATCATTGAGAAATACTTTAATGAACCTTCTGGATTAACCCAGTGATAAACACTAGGGCCGCACGTTTTAGCTTCGTTGGTTAACCATCTTCACGGAGTGGAAGGCCTGACGAATTTGTATGCCCAGATAATCTCCTGTTGATGATGTTCAAATTGTTTCAATACACGTAGTTTGATTTCAGTTTTAAATTACTCACTTTATTTCGCTTCAGGATTATCCGACACTATATTTTAGTTAAAAAAACCAAAGTAACACTCATGTAACGACACGTTCCAATGCTTGAAGTGTAACTGGAACGTGTTCCTTTCGCATGAAAGGAACTTGTAAAAGGAAACTCGTTTCAAGTTTGGGAAGGAACGAGCTTTCGTTCCGGTTTTAGAGCGTGTTTAACGCTGGTTTCCGATTATCGCAATGTGGGCGGCAATCCATGCAATCTGATAACAAGTCGTATTGTTTTAGATTTCCCCAGAAACTCTTTGTATGTGTATGTGTATAAATATTGCGTTCTGCGCCTTCTTCAGCTCTTTCAGTGCTTTTAACGACTCTTTTCGTGCGTAATTGTTGATAATCTTCGTCATGCTCTCTCTATATCGCTTCAAGTTCATCAAAAATCGCGTGCATGTTTGCTATCATCTTTTTATCATTTAGCCGTCACGCACGTATACGCTTGTCATTAGCTTCTCCAATTTATTTGCTGCAAGCAGTGATTATAGCGTCAGCCAGACATGTAGTGTCTGTGAAAATGGCCTGGCATAAATCTTGGTCGTCACCTGTAGGCTCCATCTGAAATCTCCAAACGGGAGCTCGTTGCTGGTACTCATCTTGCGGCTTTCGGTGCCGTGTGTGCCCTAATTGCTGATCAATTTATTGCATGCCTATGGCGATGGTCGCTGCCACAAGGCAGTCTGATCCGGTGGTGATTGCGCAGCATTCACGTAGTGTCCTAGTCTGCCAGCCTGCTTGGTGTGTTGCACTCTGTGACACCTGTTGCGCCGGCGTTGGTCTACCAGCTCCTGCATCCTGCACGATTTTAATTTGTGCATGTTGCCGAAGCAATGAAATAGGTCTTGTCCGTTGTAGGCCTGTCACTGTTCTAACGGCTTCTCTGCTGATATTTTGACGTATTTTATGCTGGAGACACGTTGCACGCCACTTGGATGGAAAGCATTTCACCAACGCTCGTCCAGTCTACTTCTGTGTGAGTGTAAAGTCTACGCTGCAGACATGGATGCGAGCCTTTATCTAGTCTGCTTGCAGCCTCACTACGTGTGCCGCCCAATCGTGCTGCTATCATTCGTATGAGGCGCGCAGTCTCCAGGGCAATTTACCGCGATCGCTGAACCAAGAGTCCCGATTTCACGGGAACCAGGCTTTCGCGGGAACTAGGCGTCGCGCTTACTTGCGAAAGCTTGACGCCAAGTACCGTCAGCTGATTGCATTCTCCGAGAGCTATTGTCCCCTAAGCGACCGTTGAATGTTTACGAAAAGGGATTGGTGTCCAACGCTCGTGTTGGCGATTCGCATGTATATTGTGTTTTCCATGGAGAGCTTCAAGTCAAACTTTTTAAGACGGGCGGCTTGGGCTTCCTGGTGACAGTTCTGTTGTTCCGTGGCACTTTGCAAAATGCGCCGAACCGTCACGCCATCAGCATATATTGTCACGGTGCTACGAGCAGAACGACCGCCGAAAACGGCAATCGTCAATGCGACGAAGACAACGCAGTGCTACTAGACTATACTACCCGCAAAACTGGCTGTACTCGTGCTAGTTTGTAAATAGGAAATACATTTTATTTACCTCTACCCGCATCATTTTTTTCCTGATGTGTCGGGCGTCGGCGCAAGACGTAACTTCGCCGAGGATTTGTCCTCTGCCGTCCTGCCATGCCGACAGACGCCACTGATTCCAACGCGCCGACAGCGCCGCAGCCTTCGGTCATCTTGTCCCTGCCACGCTGCCCTAGGACCTTTACTGGAACTGACACCAGCGACGAATGGGTTGGCACGTACGAGCGCGTCGCTGAGCACAGCCGATGGGACCCCACAGTGATACCTTCAAACGTGCGTTTCTGTCTCAAGAGAACAGCTTGCATAACACTCATGAAGACGACCTGACCAGCCGGGACTTGCGCGAGCAAAAGCTACGGAATCTCTTTCGCAAGGTCGCTGGTCGCCATAGCACCGCTTCGCGAGAAGTCTCCTGTCGTACTCAAACAGGCAGCGAACCCTACGTGACGTACGTACATCCTCGATTTTTTAGCCGCGTCGATGTCAATATGTCTGAGGCTAACGTAGTATGTAAATCCCTGTAAGGCATCGCAGATGATGCGTTTAAGTTGCTCGTTTACAGAGATTGCTTCACTGTGAACAAAATTTTTTGAAGCGAAAGTTTCATTACGCTACCTCGGGCCGCCGTCGGCGACTCAACGGTTTTCACCTTGAGAGCTAGATGTCAAACCACAAGAGAGTATTAAGGCGCGTTTATAGTCCATCGGCAGCTCATGAATTTAAGAGATACTTTCTATTCGTACATGCCTGGAAAGATACTAATCTTGTAACAGAGCCTGAAGGGTTCGCTTCTTCTATGCAGGATGTTGTTGTCCGTCAGGAGGCTATCTTTGACATGCTTCTTAACCTTGATGCTCAAAAAGCTGACGGCCCTGATAACATTCCAGCATTTTTTTGCGACGTTACGCAGAATGAATATCGCATTACTTGTTCCTGATTTATAAGGCCTCCCTAGCGCAGTGTTCTCGTCCGTCAGACTGCAGGGATGCTCGAGTCATTCCCATATTCAAGTCAGCTGATCGCTTGTGCGTATCAAATTATCGCCCAATTTCCTTGACTTCAACAAGCTGCAAAATATTAGAGCATATATTTTGCCGACACTTGACCGCATTTCTCGAAGAAAACAGACTGTTATCAGACGCTCAGCATGGTTTTAGGCGTGGTTTGTCGACTGTTACGCAGCTGCTTAGTGTATGCCATGATTTTTCACTCTCGATTGATAACAAAGAACAGATCGATGCTTTATTTTTGGACTATGCAAAAGCTTTTGATAAAGTGCCCCATAATAACTTATTACGGAAACTATACGCCATTGAATAAATAGCAGACTTATCGAATTAATTTATCTACAAAACAGGTATCAGTATGTCCAACTCGACAGGTACTGCTCGGAGACGCTACAAGTAACATCAGGGGTGCCACAAGGGTCAGTTTTGGGTCCGATTTTATTCCTCATTTAGGTTAATGATATTGTGAATGTTATACACAGCAATGTTTAAATAAAACTTTTCGCAGATGACTGCATTCTATACACCATGGTTAAATCAGTCGCTCATCAAATTACACTTCGGAAAGCCCTCACCGAAGTTTCATGTTGGTGCATGAAATTAAACATGTTCTTAAACGATGGCAAGTGCTTAGTCCTCCGTATATGCGAGAACTAAACTGTTTTGCGACATTCTTATTCTGTAGATGGCATTCTACTTAAGCAATCACCGGTTGTTAAATACCTCGGAGTTACAATTACACAAAATCTGAGTTGGGTTCCTCATATTTATACAATCTGCACCAAGGCTTTGAAATCTCTCTGGTTCATTCGACGTAAACAATCAAAATTGCCTATGAAAAGTGAAATTAGCAGCATATAAAGCGTTGGTACGGCCATGTCTGGAGTATGCTTCGTGCCTATGGGACCCTTATAAGCAGAAAAACGTTGTCAAGTGAGAAAAAGTTCAACGATCCGCGGCTCGATTCATTTGCAACAAATATAAACGCACTGATAGTGAGACAGAAATGATTGATTGTCTTGGTCTTGATGCACTTAAAGCCAGACGTGCCGAATGAAGATTAAAACATTTGTACTTAATATATAACAACTTAATACAAATTAACAATCACAACTTCATCACCCGCCTCTCGGTTTGATAATGCTCTCGGGTTGATAATGGGAAAATGACCAAGGAACACAGTGCTCAAGACGACATTTTTAAATATTCATTTTTTCCGAGAACCATAAGCGCTTGGAAGAAATTGCCGAAAGATATTGTCGATAGCCCCAGTGTTCACGTATTTATTACAAACTTGTATAAAATGTGTGGGTGAAGGTGTTCTTGTACTGTTTCATTGCAGTGCTTCATGCCTTCATTTTCTGTATTTGGTTCTTATTGCCGTTGTTGCTGTGTTCTCTGATGTTCTTTTTTCTTTGTGTGCCCAATCCTGCTTGGAGTCAAGCGACTCTGCAGTGTTTCTAAATAAATAAAAATACCAAGAGAAGGGAAGCGCAGTCGAGGACAGCAGAAAACTAGGTGGGGTGATGAAGTTAGGAAATTTGCAGGCGTAAGTTGGAATCAGCTAGCTCAAGACAGGGGTAAGTGGAGATCACAGGGAGAGGCCTTCGTCCTGCAGTGGACATGAATAGGCTGATGATGATGACATTACACGTGCCGTGTAACAGGGGTTTTACCCGTGCTCTCCTTTATGATAACCATAAATGCCCGCTTAGGGAGAAAAGCGCAGACGAAGCTTATTATGCCGACTACACAGTAAGGAAAATCACACCCTCGAGGATGGAATAAATGTCGAAATACCCTTTTTGCACCACCTTGAAGATCATCATCATCATCATTATCAACATACATTTATGTCCACTAAGCGGCTTCGAGATATTATTTCCCAATGTGCGGGATAAAATACACGGGCGCTCTAGTTACATTTCTGCTTCAAAGCATAAAAGAGTGTTTCGTTAAAACGGTAATTTGACCAACAGTGCATTTTACAGCGCGTTTGATAGCGCAAATCTCCGAACTGGTGTAATTCTTGAAATGCATTCCAAGTGTATAGGCCTGACAAACTCACCAGCTACAATTTTGTAATTACAATATGTGCCATGAAGTAAATAATTAGCATTTTTGTTATTTAGGTGAATATGTGTTTCGATATTTTGTGCAAGTAATTTCCGCCTCTAACAAATATTTTAACTGGAACAAGCGATTTTTAAAAATTTATTACAACTTAGAAATAATCACTGCGTATAGTGTCCTATTTCGTGTAAATATGACAATTTCTACCTTCTTCTTGGTCTCGCTGGAAAATTGGAGAACCTTTTAAGCATGACTAGAAACGGGCCGAAAACGAATCATCGACATCGCAAGAGGCAACAGGGTGACAAAAACAAGACGGAACAAGCGCTAACTTCCAAGTGACGATTTATTGGTAGGTATGAAATCTTTATAAATGACTAGAAAATATTAAACAAGAAAAGTTTAGAGCAAGAAACCAACGCCAGAATAAACGGAACGAACTCTTCGACTATGCCACGGATCTTCTTAAGAGAGAACAGGACTGACAAAGAAAAGCAAGAGTTATTCTTGGGTTGCTGTCGCCAACATTAACAGTGTTCCCTCTCTTTACTAAACAAAGCAGTGGTTAGGAGGACAGGATTCTCACGCTTCGTAGGCACCGACCTTGCCGAAAGTCACTGAACTGGCAGTATGTTCGACTCCTGAGATCTGAAGCGCAATCTACTTGATCACATGACGTCCAATAACGGGCTCAACTGCATGCTTCCAACCTCAATACCGTGAAATGCACCTAGGACTCTCTGTCCACGCGAGTGGACGATTATGCTAAAACGAACGAGTGTAACCGTCATAGCATATCAACAAGGATTATCCATTACGTGCCCCTTATTTTCGCAGCACATCAACAAGGTGCCTTGATGAGATTACCATCAACACCGGAGAAATCGGCTACGAAACTTGCATGACACATGAAAATAGGGGAACAAGGAGGGTTATGCTCCACGCTTCTAATTAGTACAGAAACCTTTCATGTATATCTGCAACAAGCAGCGCATGTTTAATGTGATCGATCTTTAAAAATACGCAAAAAGGGAAAACACTAGCGAAAACACTAAATCATCGTACACTGTCACAGCATTTCCTAAACCTATATCAGCATTTCATTAACGCAAAAAGTCGTTCATTTCCGGGCGAGATAAGGGACAAATCTTTACTCTTGAATTTGACACTCAAATAGCGGAGCAGATGGCTTAAGGAAGGTGTAGTGCTTTTCAAATAGTTTTTGCTTATCTATGGCGTTCTTTCGGAGAAAAACAAAACGTAAAAGTGTACATATTGAGGTTTTGTTTATTTTCTCATGACATGTGTTCAATTTTGAAGTAGTAACAATTAACTAGGTTACAAAAAACCGCTGTCGAACTGTAAGATTTTCGACAGCGGGATGTGTAGGATGTTTCAGCAGATAGGGTAGCGGAAACTTTATCATCATCACCGAGAATAAGAAGATGGGGCTAGCACTCTGTAGAGGCGATGAGCGTTTCTTGACCGTGTTTAATTGTGATGTTACGGGCGCACTTACTTGATTATTGCTTCATTATTGCAGCTCACTGCGACTTAATTTCTTAATGCTTCCGGATTGAACTGCCTTCGTAGAGCCCGTGAAAGGTCCCAAAGACCTTCAAAGTACAATGAAGAGGCCAGTCGGAATCCTCGTTGTCGGCAATGAATATTGCCACAGGTGTTCTAAACCACATGCATGTGCGTTTTCCAGAGCCTCAAAACACCCGTCCGCCCCAAGAGTTACGATGCAGGCGAAAGCAAGAAAATGCACACAAAATTCCAAGGAAAGCCACCAGGCAGCAGGGTAACCTCCGACAAACAGCTTGTAGGAAACAGGCAGTGGCTATCTCGGTCCACAAGAAAACGCTGGTGACAGCGTCACCATCCGGCCAGACATCTCGCGGCGCATAGGGTGGTCGGCTTCTGCGCACCCTGATCGTGTGAGAAACGGCATCTCCGGAGGACAGAAAGAAAATAGAACACGAAAGAACACACGCTTCTTGACAAAAGCGGTAAAACAGCATAAATAGAAAGACAGCTACGCAGACACATGGGCAGTCCTGGCTCTATCACTGGTCTGTTCGTTCTGCGTCTTATCTTTCTAAACCGGAATGACAAACTGGCTGCTGACTACGCCGGCAGAAAGTCAAGTTTTAACGCGACAGCATTGAGAGCACTCTGTCGCAAAAAGTGTCGGCGTACGGCGTGAGGCGCCGACCATTTTGCGAGCGAAAAGTCATTCTGAACCACGCATACCGAACCGCGCAGGCCATCCGCCTGGCGCAGAGGCCTTCGTGAACTAATTGAATATCTGAAAGTAAAACGCGCGAAAAAAATTAAAAGGTACGACTTAACCACAACCTGAGACATGATAGCTTCGGCCTGTAATTTGAATATACGAGTAAACATAATTCTGTTATGTGGGAACTCAAGACAAACCCCTTTCCCAGCGTTTCTACCAGACTCCGCGCACATGCGGTTGCGGCGCGCAGACGCGAATGTAGAGAAAAAAAAAAGCTGCAGTTGCCGGGAAGCGTGACAAACAGTCAGGGAATTTTTAATGCTATCGCGTTCCACTGTTAAAGGCGAAGCTTAAGGGTCCTTCAAATTTTTAGTGGTTAGCCCGACCTACTGTCAACGCTGCCCCGACGGTTAGAACATGCGTTAGAACACACTTGAGTGTGAGCGAAAACGTTTGCAGACTGCACAGTTCGACTGCAACCTATAGCTTCCACAGTTACTCTCATAGATAATTACCACCTCTTCAAAATATACTGTTTGCGCAATAACGTAGGACATTTGCGGGTACTAAAGGGGACAGTGGTCATGACAGCATACTTACGCAGTGAAATTTTTTATCTTATCGTAATGTTGCTACATCAAAAGAGCACACTTTAAATTATTCATGAATTTAAGGGTCTGAATTCCTATGAAATGATTATTTCCATTTACTAGTGAACGCCTTCGCAGTCTGCTAACTGGCACGTTTGTGAGTCCCGACGTCAAATGCTACTGCTCGCTCCTCGCGTCCTTAGCGTGTCGAAAAAGTTTACTGGCGGGCTAGCTGGTTGATACTCCCAGAAGAGTCGCGCTAGACAGCAGGACAAGACTGTAAAGGAGAACAAAAGGATTTAATTACTGCGCTGACTTCGTAGATACTCTTATTTCGACTTTAGCGCTGATTTTCTGTGAGAATGCTGAGGTTTGTTCGCTTAAGCTGCATTGTGGGGCACAACACTCACTCGCCTGAAGAAAATGCAAACATCGCTTTGCAGAGGAAGAACAAAGTACTATGTAAGTACACGGGTGTTTTCTGCATTTGGTCTCCATCGAAATGCGGCCGCCGTGGCCGGGTTTCGATCCCGAGACCTCGTGCTCAGCAGCCCAACACCGTAACCACTGAGCAACCATGGCGGTTTCCTCCCTCGACATAAAAATAAGTGTCTGTCAGAGCATAAGCACTCCACTAAGATCAAAAAGTGTTATGTGCGCAGGAATTGCCCAATATGCAACAAGAGGCAGCAACTGCACGTACGCAAACAGAGTGGCCGCGGTAGGCGTAGTCTTCACAAAGCGGCACATCATGATGGAGGCGACAGTGGTGAACATATTCGCATGTTCGGCTGTCTAGTCACCGCATTTCGGGGAGCTTCAGAAGCGCGTTGTTTATTTTGATCGTATTGTAAATTATATACAGCAGCGGCATCCAGACAGAGGTCTAATTGGTTGGAAGATTGCGCTCACCAGTAACTCTAACCGGAAAGCGGTCCCAGTACAGCAAGAAACTTCGGAGGCTATTGGCAGTATGATTGAGTTATCGTTATTTGCAAGAAAACTGGATAAAGTGCAATTACGACTACTTGTAGGCCATGCCGGCGCAGTTATCAGCGTAGCGTGACAGGTTGATATTTCGCAAGGCCTGTCACTGGCGAATTATCGGGTCACTGCCATAAGCGTCGTGTCATTATGTCTCGTACTCTGGTCACACAAGGCGAGTGCACTAACATGCATCAGCTGCTTGGAAAGCTTGGCAAAAATGCTGCAGTCCCATAAATGCTCACGCGCTATGTCAGCAGCGCTGTGTAGCCAAATGGTCAACGAATTGCAGATGATTACCTAGCCGGCCGTAATTCATTAGGCCCCTGGCTGCACATCATAATGGGGGTCGCTGCCGGTGGGAGGATTTCCAAGCGAGTAATTCGGGTCACCAATATTTCAATATTAGACTCCACAGATATATGAGGAAGCTTGTTTACAAGAATGGGTACCTGGTCTTTTCATTGAAATGTTAAACACCACTATGACGGTCTACCATATCATGACCCCTCTAACTAAGTCAAGGCGACTACCTCGTCTTGCCAGGGGTCCAAAATGCTGCGCGATTGCGGCCCTGGATGTATTTTATAACATTTATTATTTTTCATTTTTAATAGCAGTTATGTGCCACCTATCTGCCTATATTCGCAGATGGTGGGAGTTATTTTTTTCCGAAGCATGAAGTACTTCGACATTGATAGACAAGTTCGAAGTGAAAACACGAGACTAAATGCCTTTAAAACAAACGAACGAAAATTTACAGATGAAAACAGAGTTACGAGGCACCTCCTTGAACTAATGAAGAAGACGACGATCGGCGGGACGTTGCGCGTGTT
The DNA here is from genome assembly GCF_013339745.2 of Dermacentor silvarum. Lineage (NCBI taxonomy): Eukaryota > Metazoa > Arthropoda > Arachnida > Ixodida > Ixodidae > Dermacentor > Dermacentor silvarum. The sequence goes on along the minus strand of NC_051160.1, from coordinate 140,631,235 downwards.
CGGTCATGTTGGCCATCACTGTATATACTCTGCTTATAAATCGTGTTCTATTTGATGTCCCGTCACACATTGGTGGAGGTGCGGGGTATTCTGGCCAGATGACGGAGCTCCGAAGAGGTCGGCGTTGCGGTGCGACCATGCTGGCACCCCAACCGGAATCTTCTTCTGGGCCGAGGACCACAGTTGTGTTAGCCCGCCCTCGAGATGCTAGAACGTTCAACAGGACTGATGGCATCGACGCTGAGGAGTGGCTCACGCAATACCAGCGGGTGAGCGACCACAATCAATGGGACCTGAAATTTTTGCTGGCCAACGTGGTTTTTTATCTTAGTGGAGCGGCGAAGTTGTGGTATGCCAGTCACGAGGCCCAACTTGGGAGCTGGGATACACTTACGCAAAAGCACCGTGACCTGCACGGTAAGGCCTTCAGTCGAAAAATCGCTGCGAAGCAACAGCTGTCAACTCGAGTTTAAACGCCTATGGAGTCAAACCTGTCGTGCATACCGGATGTGATGGCGCTGCGCCATAAAGCTGGCAGCGACATGCCAGAGTTTGACAAGGTCGGCCACATCCTCAAGGGGATAGCGGACGATGCATTCAACGTGCTCATGTGCAGAAATTGTGCTACTGTCGATGCCATGATTGAAGAGTGCCAGCGCTTCGAGCAGGCCAAGAGCCGCCGTATTGAACAACCATTCGCCTGGCTTCCAAACACCACCGCGACGTCTTCGTGTGAAGAGCTGCTGCAATCTCGCCTTTCACCGCCTTCGGCCGGATTGACGAGGATTGTCCGCCGCGAAATCGAAACGGTGGCTCTAGATAGCGTCTTTACCAACTGTAACGCCGGCGACTCGAACACGCTAGCGATTTCACTCGTCCAAGACATCGTGCGCAACCAACTCGCGATATCGGGGTTCATGGCGCTTGCGCCGTGGCACGTCCTACGTCCACTGCTGGGGCCCCGACATCGATCCCTCCCTCGCTCCATGATCTCGGAACCCTGCCGATTGGATAACTGAAGACGATCGGCCTATCTGCTTTAATTGCCGCCGTGTCGGGCGCGTTGCTCGCTACTGTAACAACCGCTGGTCGTTCGCCCAACGTACTTCATCATTTGCCCATGGTCGCCGCGTTGATCGCAGCCATTTTGAACCACATCTGCGGCACACCCATACAATCCTGACGCTTGCACGACTTGGTTCAGCTGCTCGCCGCCAAGTAGAGGTCTCCAGTCCCCTTAGCAACCATTCCGCCGTCCGTCCTCTCGCTCCCCGCCACCTCGCCGCGTGACATGCCGAGCAACCGTGGCTCTTTCACTCCGGAAAACTAGACGATGCAGCGCCAGGTGGTGTCGCTGCATCCATCACTCCGCCCCACACCCTCTAGCAGTGTTGTACACGTTCCTCTAAAACAGGAACGAAAGCTCATTCCTCGTTCCTTCCAAATTTTGAAACGAGTTCCCGTTACAAGTTCCTTTAATGTGAAAGGAACGCGTTCCAGTTGCACTTTGAGCATCGCAACGTGTCGTTACGTTAACGTTCCATTTTATATTTTTAATTAAAATATAAAATCCTGAGGCAAAATATTGTGACCAATTTAAAACCCACATAGAACTACGTATATTATACGAATTTGAACATCGCCGGCAGCAGATTATCTGGAGATAAAAAGAATCCAAAAAACCGCTCCTAGACGCTCCTGGACGAACCGCAGCTTTCGTGCTGTCTATTAAAAGTGCAATCCATATGGCACTTTCCACTTCAGTCTTGCTTCCGGTCATACCGGTCATATGCTTCCTGGTAAGCTTTCTACTTCTCTTCCTGCACTGTGAGCCAATATTTTTCTTGTTAAATTCTTCAACACTCTAGCAACCTGTTTACTTTCTTTCATACACCTCAGTCGTTCTTCGAAACCAATTTTATTGTCAGCTTCTCTCACTTGAAAACTTTTCCAGCCCGTATCACCCTGTACAGCTTCATTAGTAGCCTGACCAGGCACTCCTAATGCTAGTTGTCCCATGGACCTTGGGTTTCCATCGAATCCTCATTGAACCTCTTACTTCAAGCAAACAACTGCATTTCCTAATGTAAGTCCTAGAACTATTACACCTTTCCAGATACCTCGGAGCACCTCGTACCGATTGTATCCTCATAGCACTCGGTGTTTCATCATGGCCGCATTACTCTTCCCGTTGGCTATTCTTGCTTTTCCCGGTGTTTCTATACAGGTTGTCCCAGCTATCACGCAGCACGAAAAGCGCAACAGCGTTACGCGAAGCAAACTTAGTGTGTATTGTTTCCAGTACAGTGGAGTAGCCGCCAGTATATTTTTGGTTACTAAAATTTATTTAGGTAATTGTAATTAATTATCTAACTCGTGAATTACTGTCCTATTTATCGAAGTGTCAAAGAGAAGGTTGTAGAGTAACATGAAAAACTACCGATACAGCTTTCTGTTGCTCAATACGTGCTACATAAAAGTGTTTTTCCGAGTGTGAAAGACGCCCGCGAATACACGCAGATTTGCCGCGCCACTGGCCGCTCGGGGCAACTACGGCATCGATTTTAGGAATGCAAGAAGAGAGATGTTAGTAGAATTTTCGGAAAGGAATAGGCTCCGAATAATGAATACCTTCTTCAGGAAGCGCAGCAACAGGAAGTGGACCTGGAAAAGCCCTAATGGAGAAACAAGGAATGAAATAGATTTCATAATCTCTGCCGATCCAAGCATAGTGCAGGATGTAGATGTGTTCGGTAAGGTAAAGTGCAGTGACCATAGGTTAGTGAGGTCTAGGATTTCGCTCAATTTGTAGAGAAAAAGAGTGAAATTAGTCAAGAGGAAACAGGCCAACCAAGAGGCAGTAGGTATAAGAGCAGACCAATTCAGGCTGGTGCTCGCAAACAAATATGCAGCTTTAGAAAAGAAAGATAAAGACAACATAAAGGTAATGTAATAAACCATAACTAGGTTGATCTCAGAAGCACCAATCAAAGTGGGAGGTAAGGCCCCAAGGCACGCAGTAGGTAAGCTCTCCCAAGAAACAAAGGACCTAATAAAGAAACGACTGAAGATGAAAATGTCCAACTCAAGAGTTCAGATAGAATTCGCTGAACTGTCAAAACTGATCAACAAGAAGAAAGTAAGGGATATTGGAAATTATAACGTGGGAAAGATTGAGGAAACCGTAAAATATGGACGCAGCATTAAATCAGTAAGAAGAAAGCTTGGCATAGGACAAGGCAAGATGTATGCACTGAAAGATAAGCACGGTAATATCATCAGCAATTTCGATGACATAGTAAAAGCAGTGGAAGAATTCTATACTGACCTGTACAGTGTCCAAAACAGCCAAGCTACTTTCATTCGAAATAGTGATGAACCGGATACAGAGGCTCCTTCTATAACTAGCGATGAAGTCGGAAGGGCTTCTAAAGACATGACCAGGGCAAAGCTGTCGGAGAACATGGAATAACAGTAGATTTAATCAAAGATGGAGTAGATATCATGTTTGAAAAGATTGCGGCCCTTTATACGCAATGCCTCACAACTTCAAGTGTACCAGAGAGCTGGAATAACGCCAACATTATACTAATCCATAAGAAGGGAGACGTTAAAGAATTTAAGAATTATAGACCAATTAGCTTGCTTTCAGTATTGTATAAAATATTCACCAAGATAATTTCCAATAGAATCAGGGCAACCAACACTTGAGCTCAGCCAACCAAGTGAACAGGCTGGCTTCAGGAAGGGATTTTCTACGATGTATTATATCCATGTCATCGATCAGGTAATCGAGAAATCTGCGGAGTGCATTGAACATCTCTATATGGCTTTCATAGACTATGAAAAGGCATTTGATTCAGTAGATATACCAGCAGTCATACAGGCACTGCGAAATTAAGGAGTACAGGAGGCATACGTGAATATCTTGGCGAATATCTACAACGATTGCACAGCAAGCTTGGTTCTCCCCAAGAAGAGTAGAAAGTTACCTATCAAGAAAGGGGTCAGGCAAGGAGACACAATCTCTCCAATGCTATTTACTGCATGCTTAGAAGTATTCAAGCTCTTAGACATGGAAGGCTTAGGAGTGAGTTTCAACGGCGAATATCTCAGCAACCTTCCGTTTGCAGATAAAATTATCCTATTCAGCAACAATGGAGACGAATTACAGCAAATGATTGAGGACCTTAATCGAGAAATTGTAAGAATTGGGTTGAAGCGAATGTGCAGAAGACAAAGATAATGTTCACTAGAATGGCAAGGGAACAAGAATTCAGGATTGCCAGTCAGCTTCTAGAGTCTGTAAAGGAGTACGTTTATCTAGGTCAATTACTCACAGGGGACCCTGATCACGAGAAAGAAATTTACAGAAGAATAAAATTGGGTTGGAGTGCATACGGCAGGCATTGCCAAATCCTGACTGGGAGCTTACCACTGTCGTTGAAAGAACAGTGTACAATCATTGCATTCTACCGGTGCTAACATATGGGGCAGAAACTTGGAGGTTAACAAAGAAGCTCGAGAACAAGTTAAAGACCGCACAAAGAGCGATGGACCGAAAAATCTTCGGGCTAACATTAAGAGACAGGAAGAGAGCGGTGTGGATCAGAGAACAAACTGTTATAGCCGATATTCTAGTTGACATTAAGCGGAAGAAATGGAGCTAGGCAGGCCATGTAATGCGTAGGATAGATAACCGGTGGACCATTAGGGTTACAGAATGGTTACCAAGAGAAGGAAAGCGCAGTCGAGGTCGGCAGAAAACCAGATGGGATGATGAAGTTAGGAAATTTGCAGGTGCAAGTTGGCATACGCTAGCGCAAGACAGGGGTAATTGGAGATCGCAGGGAGAGGCCTTCGTCCTGCAGTGGACATAAAATATAGGCTGATGATGATGATGATGATGATGACACTTAATCCTTATACCAGTATTTTTACGGTCGAAGCATACGCGATCCTTTCTGCAGTAAAACACATAACGGGAACGAATCTCAGTAGGGCTATCTTGTTCACGGACTCATTGAGCGTAGTCCGAGCCCTAATGCGCTTACGAAACATAAAAACACTGTCTTTAACGAACTCTGTGCATTGCTATGCTCAGATTATATGGGCAAACAAGTAATCATCCTATGCTGGGCACCTGGACACAGTGGCACAAAAGGCAACGAAGATGCTTACGAGAACGCTACCTCGGTAGCTTTTAGCGACACTGACATAAACATACCCATTCCGGCCACAGACATTAAACCATACTTACGGCATAAGCTGAAAAACCACTGGAAGAAAGAGTGGGATACCCAGGTATCCAATAAACTGCACTTGATCAAACAAAAATTAGGGCACTGGATATCCGAAAAGACTGCACCATACAAAGAAGTGCTCCTTTGTCGATTAAAAATAGGTCATATCTTCGGCACCCACTCTTACCTATTGACTGGAAGTAATCCTCCATCATGTCGAAGGTGTGGCGGCACCCTTACAGTGCTCCATGTCCTCGTCCAGTGCAGAGAATTAGAAACTGAGCGTAAAAAAAAGTTGCAGTGGCTTAGCTCGGCTATGCCAGGATATACGTAGCGTTAGCAAAGGTTCAGCTGATTATTCTTAGCTCATTCTTAAGATTATTCTTAAGATAAGATTATTCTTATGAGTCAAGCTTCTCCGTTCTTCTGCGCTGTTGAGCAGCATTTGCGCTCTCCTTCTCCATGGCTATACCACACTGGCAAACGCCAGTCAGAAGCGCAGCGGCTCCAGCGCCGTGTCAGACGGCGACTGCACAGCGAGCGCGCGCCGGCGCCAGTGCGTCTACCAAGGCTACGACGTCACTCCTCCGGAATGCGCAGACCGGCGCCGGTGATCCGCGCGCGGCGGCGGCGGAGTGCGCGAGAGGTGCCGGCTCCGGTGGCTCCGGTGCGCTTGCCGTGTGACATCACTGACCCTTGCGCATGCGCAGCACGGCTCTTGATGTGCCGCGCGAAACGGGCTTGGCTAGGCCAGTGTAGCTAACTCTACAAAAGTACTTCTGTTCTGCGTATCGCCATCATATTCCACTTCACACAGCATTTTCTCTCAGTAAGAAACCGCTTTGTAACCTGGAAACAGTTTTTAGCTTTTTAGGTGAAGATAACGTCTTAGAAATAATTTGCCCGGGTCATGTGTAGCACAGCCTCGCCTTCGAGGCTGTAGCTGCAATGACATTACTCTTTATTGAACATGCCTCGGAGCTCTCTACTTCAAGAGACCTGTGGAGGCAGTAGTTCTTGTAAGTGTTGTGTTAGATCACTTTATTGTAGTGAAACTTTTATGCACTTTTTATTTTGTCATGAATCATTGTCATTATATTTTACACAGCTTACAGCGACCCGTTCTTAGGCCTCTTTACAGCCACATTACTTTTACATTTGTAGCTCAATTTAATCACTTCATTTATAAAACATAAAGCATTCATTGCCATTTGTCATGGCGCTCTTTGGCCATAGCTGGCCCTTGAACCATTAAACGCCACACATCAATCTAGTTTGCGATGCTTCAGTTGCCGTTCGCATTAGCTTGTACACAATCAAGTTTTAAAAAATCCGCCTCCATTCCACCATGTGGAAGTGGACGTAAAGCGAAGCTGGTGTAGACGTTAGACAAGTTCCACCCCCCCCCCCCCAACTTCCGTTAGACGACGTTACACAAGCACCAAGACGTACGTCAGGTGCGCGAGAAGTGCAGCATACATCCTAATTCTTCAAGGCCGTCCGCGAAGTGCCAGTACCTTAGTGAACTAAATCAATGCTTAAAGATAAATTGCGTCGGAAAATGCGTGAAGTACTATTTACACACAAGCTGCAGACATGATAGCTTTAGAGTATACGACATGATTTCTATTAGAGTATACGAGAAAACATAAATTTGTTATGAGGAAACAGAAATACAAGGCCCCTTTCCGGCTGCCGATCGATGTCTTTCTGAGTGGCCGCGGTCGCTAGGTGGCGATACTTTTAGCACAACATACGTGATCCTCATTCTTGTACGCCCTCCTGCTGACGCAAGTGCGTTATTTAACTAATTGAAATTGTCAGAGTAAGATGCGCTAAAAAAATTGTAAAGTACGACTTGCGCACAACCTCCAGACATGACAGCATCGGATTGTAATTCGAATACTCGACAAACCATTATTCCGTTTCGCGGAAGCTAAAGCAGAAGCCCCCTTTCCAGCTGCCGTTTTTGGGAAAAATAGCGACCAACTAAAGGCTAACAGCTTCGCTCTAAAACAGCACGGAAATACAAGCATGAGAAAGAAGGAGACGAAAACGGCCGTTGTGGTCTCCTTCTTTCTCATGCTTGTATTTCCGTGCTGTCAGTCAAAAGTCCGTCAAAGCATTCTTGTCGGAACGACAGCATTCTTGTCGGCAACGACAAGATTCTTGCTTGCAACGACAGAATTCCTGTTTGCTGCCTTCCGACACCGACAGCAATGCTGTTTGCAACGACAGCATGTCTGTTTGCTGCCTTCCGACACCGACAGCAATGCTGTTTGCAACGACAGCATTCCTGTTTGCTGCCTTCCGACATCGACAGCAAGCCTGTTTGCTGCCTTACAACACCGACAGCAATGCTGTGTGCACGATTGACTAGCATATCGACACTAACGACGGAGCGCCAATATGGCGCCCGCGATTAGATGGGCACTGCGAAATGCGTCGCGGCGTCGACGCATGTTAGCTAATGCACGCATTTATGAAGGCACGAGGCGACACCAAACCACAGGTATTCGATAAAGTGTATCTTCATGAAAGATCGATGCAAGTAGATTGGTATGGTGAGCCATCAATGAAGAAGGAAAGACGTAGCGATGAGTTGCCAAGGAAGCCCTCTCTTCTGCATGGCTCCGGCATTATTTGTAAACGCTGAAAACAGTCGTCCACGCGTGTCGGCTGCGTGAAGGCAAGAGCGAGTCTACGGGTGCATGCGCACATGACCAAAGTTGCCTTCTCAGTTGGCCTGCATGCCGGCGTATTTCTGAAGTTGCGCTCTGCAACTACATGCGAGCACCGGTAGAGACTATATAGACAGTTTTAGAAGAACGCTGTTTACGCTCCGCGCCGCTCAGATTTCATGCTCCGAGATACTGCAGGGAACTGCATAGATTTCGCATTTGATAAGCGCGTCTTGCCGAGACGCGAGCGACGCGCTATCAACTCGGCTGCAAAACGACGACGAGGCCAAGTAGACACCGCTATCACGCTCCGCTCAGTCGGCTTTGTAGCGGAGCGAGGGATGCGGTCTTCGTTCCGCTGCCGGTATGAGCGTCGTGCGCAAGCGCAATTATATCGTCCCCGCTAAGCGGTTGTGTGGAATTTGCTAGCATATGCCGGTCTGAGCGGGGCGGACAGCAAGCGCTCAGCTAAAACAGCTGATCGTATGCGCACTCGATGTTATCGGAAGCGTATCAATGTTTCGTTCGGTGCAAGTCGATCACCGCAGGGAGATTGTATTATGCTTAATTTTGACTTCGTGCGTAGCTCTCGTGCCCAGTCTGCGTTTACGGTGGCAGCGCATTCAAGCTATTTCACACATATCTTTTTTTGTGTATGGATATTCCCCCTCTTGTAAGAATGAATACAAATTTAATTTCATTTTTATCATATAATAAATCAATCACTTTATTGTTGTATCATAGGTTAATTACACCAGGGTCTCAATGTACAAGACTGCAACACGTAGAAGCAGCTGTAGAAACCCTCACACAACAATGCCCAAATGTTTGCTGCTGGAACAGCATAGATTTATGCCATGCATGTTCCTCGTTCATTACAGACATGAAAAAGTTTGACCACATTGCACAAAAGCAAATCCATAGGAAAAAAGTGCTTGTAAAATGACAATGTCACTTCCTAGCACTGTGCACAATAGCCACCAAGTGAAGCACAGTGCTAAGACTTGCATGACTTAGTATTACAACCATACATACTTGCAGTAAAAGTTCCCTTTGTGCTAGTGTGCAAGATACGGTTGACTGCACCATGAAAAAACAAACCAAAAAAATGTGTAGTAAACAGGAAGCGAACATTGAAATAACTGACTAACAGAAGTGAATTTGGATCGCTGCTACAGTCCCCTTTCTAACACTACAAACGCTTCTAATAGGAGTCAACCCTCTTGGTTTTCTGCCATGTATGTTGTAAGCAAGTCGATGCTCACAAATGCATGTTACAAAAATGAAGCAGTACTATTTTCTTAATATTTGTTTTTTAATATTCTCCCTCACTGTCATTTACACAGCATGCAGTCATGACCTATTAACCTTTCATACCACAACAGCAACAAAACTGACAAAAGGCATCTTGAATTTTCTGTCAAGCAGCTGCTTTTGTCCACCAATGCAACAAAGCTATGCTGTCTTTGCCAAGGCTGAGAGCACAAGTGGCACGTGGTTAGCAACCAATGAGTAGAACAACCAGTAGACACAATGCAAGAGCTAAGGCCACTTAACCCTTTCACACCGTTCCTTTCACACCGCGGTCAAACGCCAGCTGCACATTCAGCCCAAAGCAAGAACAAAACCTATACAAACTGCCACAGGGACACAGTGTAGAGAGCACTCACCGTCGGACAAGCAGTTTTCTTTTGAAACTTCTGAGAGAACCCTATCTGGACGGAGGGAACAGTTTTGAGAAAGCTAGGGCACAGATTGCGGCTCATTAAAGGTCCTAACCGGTTAGTACGACAACATTGCGATCACATCAAGCCCAGCACTTTGAGACACAACATAGAAGATTGAGCGATATAGGATAACAGCTGTACGCTAACCATGAGCAGCGTGCCACTCCCATGTACATTTGGGATACGAGCAGATAACCCCACGTCATTGGAAGCCGCTCAGGCACACTGGAGCCTCTCAGGAAGCTGGAACACCAGTGACCGAGCTAGACATCGGTACTGTCCCTTACCCTGCAATTGTGGATACAGAGCGGAACACGACTGCAGCGTCATGACCACAGTGGGAAAACGACACCTCGAATTCACTACGGCGACTCCATCCGAGAAGGGAGGGAAGTGTGTACAAGCAATGCACCACCGCTCCTCAGTTGGAGGAAGCTTCACCAGTGCAGCAGAAACGGGAAGCGACCCCAGCCCGAGTCAAGTTCCAAGAATCCCGTGAGGATCTGTGAAGTGTCAAATCCTTGAAAACCACCAACTGATGCTTCAACTGTGGAACAGATGTATCTCTCTTAAGGGACACTGAATACTATCATTCACAAACACCTGATGTTCCGAAATGTCAGTGAATACTGGATTTCAAGACAACTGGCAGTCTTCGATTGGCACAGTAGACTGCAAACTAGCATAAAGCTTGAAGAATGTTGTGACAGGAAAGGTTTTGTGACAGGTTTATTTGCCAGGTCATCACCTATGACAAGATGTGGGTGAATCATTTATAAAAGTTACACTTGCCTAAACAATGAACACATATGGAAGCTTCCCAACACAAGAAGTTTCGAGCAACTCAGTCCGCAGGTGAACTCATGGTCATGGGTTTTTGAGTGGATAGATGTAGCATCATTTTGATTTCCTCCCTAGTAGTGAGACTAGCTGAGCAAGTACACGAGTAGTGAGCAATTACAGCTGTGAGGTTCTCCAACGTGTAGACAGTGCACTTAGGAAGAAATGGCCCTGCTTAAATACCATGGGGGTTCTCTTCATCCAGGAAAATATGTGTGCACATACAGTGCACCACACAATGGGCACTTTACAAATAATCTTGGATGAGAGGTGCTGCCGCATCTGCTATAAAAGCCAACTTCACTCCAAGACTCATTTCTTTGGGCCACTAGGATAATGAAATACAGTAGGCTGTCCATGCATGGCTGCAACATAAAAGAAATCTTTCTACGCTGCTGGCATCCTTGTACTGCCAAAATGAAAAGGGATTACCTCGAAAAATGAGATCACTTCCATGCATGTAAACATGTTTCATAATCCTAAAAAATAAAAAGTCCAAGCTTGACTTGAGCACCTCTCATGCGCTCACCAACAAAATTAGATCAACTGATGCATTAGTCTTCATGACTTGATGAATTAATTTGAGCTTCAGTCCACTGCAACACTTTTGGTGATAGCCATGCACTTCGCTTAGACATAAAGCAGTTGCCCCAGAAAGATGGAGCATAATTTTTCACTTACAAGCCTATATACTGAAGAAAGTACATACGGTTAAATTATAGCAGCCTGCTACAGTTCGACGGATGACACAATTCAGAATTCATAAATACAACTACTCTACCTTATTATTGACTCTATAACTCACTTTCCAGAGTCAATTGTACCTGCAATCTTGAAATATGAAATAAACATTCAAATTCCGATTAGTTCTTTTCCACCTTATTAAGTTACTCACACAAATATGATACGTTGCCGACATTTAAGAAAACACACTGCAATGTTATATGGCCAACACAATACAAGACGTGGTTCTCAGATAGGAGGCGGATGACGGCGGCACATCAAATGCACCGGGTGCAGTGAGCAGCTGCTGGCAGTGAAAATACATAGTACCCGAAACAACATAAATGGCTGAGATATAACAGTACATGCCATCGGACATTTTTACATAGGAAGAGCACGTTTTTCTTGGAACAGAGTACTCAGAACTGTGAAGACAATCGGGCCAACCTGGCACCTCAAATACTTGCACATTTGTGGGAGGGTACCAAATCATGATACGAAAAGCCTTTTCACATTTTGTGGAATATCATGAATTGGTCGTGCTTGTCCAAGAGCACATGTTTGAAAGCACCTCTTATACGTGTGCTCCAGCTCTTTCTTTGCAGACAACAGACAAGGCGAAAGTTCCACTTGTGCTGAAGCAGTCCGGTGGGCCTGGTGCATGATGCACCGTTCAACAATTTGAACAGGCACATGCTTGGCAGCTGTTACAAGCTGGAGTGCCTTACCAATGCCATCTTCAAATGGAAATGTTGAGGTACCCCAAAGAGGGATAAAACATCTGTGCGCACATTGAAAGATGCAACAACTGATGCATGTTAAATGTCATTGCACTTTCTCCGTACAGCTTTGCAGTCTGCTGAACAAATGCTAAGAGCAACTTTTCAGCGGCACAGATTTGAGCTTCTGTGACAATATCTTTCAACAAAAAAAAGACTGCTTGTGTAAGTAGCACAAAATGCGCCACGTATGCTCGAGGAAGTATGCATCATGACAGACAATACCAAAATAAAAGCCGAGAGCGCCATTCCGCAGCCTTCCCATATCACCGATCTGACAAGGGCCGTCCCGACCTTCACAAAATTATGGGTGGCCTTACTGAACGTAATCTTGCATCCACAATTAAACTTCAAGTGCCTGCCTATGTACCAGGAAGAACCAGTACATGATAGCCACAATTCAATCACTTTCTTTGTCATGCCTTCTCAAACACAATGCATATAGTCAGGTGGCAGCCCTCAAACAAGATCAAGGCCTTGCAACTTGATAAGAGTTGATGGTCCCTTGATGCCACAAACAGGTTCCTTAAGCTGAGCTGCTTGAACCATTCCTTTGAGCCCACCACTGTGTGTCCTGTCAGGTGCATTCTGGCTGTTGAAAGGGTACTTCATTGTGTCTATCAATTGTACTAAACATCAGGATGATATCTGCATTTAGAATGTTCAGATGGACACTGCAGTGAAAATATGCAACATTTCACAGATGGCCCTCATGCAAAATTGATGGCATCTCTCGACAGCACAGCACAAGTGGGGAAAAGACGCCATGTTGCAAGACTGCACCCACCGCAAAGAGAAAGAACCTGCCTAGGACTGTCCAAGACCTGCAGTTTGCATGAGCAATGAAAAATATTCCTAACATTCCTAGGGTTCATCTTTTACCGCGACAAAAAGGGCAGCGAAAGAGAAATTTCAGATACCAGCTAGAAACGAAAGACACATATTTTTTTCTTGCGCATATATGCCACAAAACAAGCAGCATGAGCAGCATTTTATCACAGCCTATTTTGCCAGATTTTCTAGAAGTATAGCTACTGTTGAAGTAAAATATGATTGATTTACCTACATTATGCATTTTTATGCAAGGAAGTAAACGCTTGCTATTTTTTTTCCATTTGTGATTCTGACAAGTTTCTTTGAAACTTACAGTTGCACGACATCCTGAACTACACTTAACTGAGGTGTGAATTACAATGTCAACATCAGTGCACTGTAATGTTTCGAGTGGCTCGTGAGCATTGATTAAAATAATTTCAATTTTCAACAAACACAATCACTCCAGTGCAAGTGGTGTTGTTAGGGCTATTTCGCATGGCTCGCGAATACCGCACGTCTTGGACAGTCCTAGTCAGGTTCTTTCAGCTTTGTGATGGGTACAGTCCTATAATATTGTCGCGGGCGAGACAATAGAGACCGCCAGAAGTCAACGTCTTTATCCGAACCCGACCAAAGAACAACGTTCTTTTGGTCGTTCATATGTGTCGGCACATGCCGACAATATGAGCCAATATCGTGCACGCAAGGTCTATAGCGGCATTGCCATGCAGTTTCTGTTACACGAGCAACTAAGAGATCAGCTTCTGTGCCTTGGGCCAAATGCTACTTAGAAACGACACATCTGAATGGTAAAAGAAATGCAAACTGTCAAATTCCAAGAAGAATGGCAAACAAGTTAGTGCAATGCAGCTGTGTGTACTGTATCCTGAATTCACACGTCTTTATCAACATCACTCACCTCATGGCGACACTAAAATCACTGTTTCCATTTTTTCCCTTCCCACCATACAGCAGAAACTTTTCTTGCAAGTTTTTCAGCGATAGAAAAAATTGCACTAAAAAGTGATGCGCGTGAGCTAAACTGCCATAATTAATAGTGCTTCAAGTAGTTTTCCTGGTTTTCAGCTTCGTATTGCTGTTTCCTAAATTCCGAAATACAGCAGTCGGCCAAACTGGAAAGTGCAAAAGCTAATTCTGCGCTTCTTATACAGTATCAGCTCCTAGCTAGGGGCACTTTCTGCACAAATCTGTGTCGTTACATCTAGGCACACCACTTAACTATGATCATAGGCTGCTGTCTGCCAATGCCAAACACGATATCATTAAGGTATTACATGTTTTGTCAGATTTGCAACAAATGTTAAAACAATTAAACGACAGGCCACTGAAAGTGATGACATAATTGCATCATGAAATAGTGTGGAAAGTATGCAGTCAACATAAAAATACATCAGGCATGGTCAACCAAAACTTCTGATGCACCAAACAATTAAAACAAAAAGCAGTAAGTGGATAGCTTTAATTGGTAATGACTACAAACTTTCCTGTGTATGTAAAATCCAGTGAATAGGTTTGACAAGTTATTTGGTATTCTTCAAATCTGCAGCACATACACTAAAACACGAATCAGAGAAACATGAGACATAAAGCTTTTTTGACAGCCTGTGCTTTAGTGTGTGCACATCACATTCAAATAATACCAGGATGCATAAGCAAAGAGCCCACATTCCTTCTCTCATAGACTTGACAATAGCCATTACAATTAATGGCAAAATGCTCTTTAACTGAGCTCACTTACCATTTATAAGCATACCTTGCTCCAAGCACCAGCTGCATCCAAAGTACCCATTATACTGCTTCCTGTTTAGGATAGCTGCTCTTGCTGGGGAGTCAACACAACAGACAACAACGTGCACTGCTGACTGAACAGTTCTTCCAGTGTGTGACCACACTAGCTTTCCAACGCTGTTGATCTCTTCGACAAATTGCTTCAGGGAGAGCATTTGAATACCACACACCTGAAGCTAGCACATTTTGCCACAGAGTTAAAACTGGAAGTTCATTAATCATCACTTGAATTGGCCATATGGAGTTTTTGCTCGTATCAAACACAGGTGCTGCATCTGTGTTCATGGTCAAAGTGATGTCGCTCCATGTTATGTTCCTCTGCTTTCTAACACTGCGGTAGAGAATGCCATTCGTGATGTCAGCAAAAACACTTGACACATGAGGAGCAGATGCAATCTTCTGCAAATTAGAAAGCAAGGTACTGCCAACCTGTTTTATCAGTACCAGAAGCTTCTGCTTAATGTTGAATATCAGAAAAAAACTTGCAGTAATAATTAAATGTTGCAGCTTCTTACTGCTGCAAGAAGCACAATTGATGGTGTCTTCGTCTTTGGCATCATTGTATCTTCCCAGATATTGATGACAGGGCTGGCAGTATAGATGGATCCTCAGTGCTTTTCTGGTTTTCCACAGCCTTCTCATATCATATGTAGTGCATGGCACAACTTTCTCCCCAAACAGAGCATTTATTAAAATGAGAAGTCCTTGTAGTTGTGCCCACGTAAGTCCTGAAGTAACAACATATGCCAGTATGAGCAGCATAGCCTATGCCCTTGTTGTTTTCTGGTTTGGAAGGTACTCCTCCGAGCGCTTTGTGAAGTACATGTACTGCATGCTCACTTTCTTCAGCACCATTCTCTGGTTCACTGTCTGCATCACCCTTGCGCCCTTCATCCATCCACTTCCGAACCATCATCACTCAACTCAAGGACAGAACTGAATTCATTGCAACTGAAGTTCACTGTACATTCATATGCAGTGCCTATTTCACTTGCAGCTTGGTTAGTGTCTTCTACGTCGCTGACATGTGCACTCGTGCTTGCACAAGCATACATTTCTGAAGCAAAATTGGAGTTGATGTGCCTAAGATTATCAGCTTCATTCTCGCTCGATTAAACACTACTGACATTCGTTGAAGGGCTGTTCAGGTTTTCCAGGTTCATCTGAAAGAGCAAACAAATAAGAAATTTTATCTTCTAGGGATACCAACTACAAAACAAGTGTCACATTCACAAGAAACATACATAGGGCATAGGAAGGCAACGGTGAGATTACCACTCTTGCGCAAAGCCAGTTCACTGATTAATATGTAGCGCAAAAAAGGACTGTGTTGCTCTATATATATTGAATTGAATTATGGGTGCGACAGTGTACTGTCCCACGTGCTAACTTCATAATGGTGCAGGAAGGTGCAGGTTTACCAACTCTGTCTCGGGTAATGAACAGGACCCTGATAAAATGCACTACCTAGGGAGTCTGCTATTATTCTGCCATTAGCCACCTCCGGCTGTGTCCTTTTGCAAATACCCTGCTTTGTACATAGAAGCAGCGTTGACAAAAGGACGTAGGTCAGCTTAGGTACCACTATTAGAGGGAACATGCACGCGTGTGGCTGTTGTTCTGTAAAGTGCCATCTGCTAGCACCCGCTCGGCACAGGCACAGAGTGCGGCTGAGGCAGTACGCTCCATGCATTGTCTGCAATTACACCGCCCAGTGCTTGGTAGTAGCAGACGACACACGGAGCACAGAGCGCCAGTGGCTTTCTGCACCAAGCGGGTGCCAGGCACCAGCAGATGGCACCTCATGGAGCATTAGTCACATGCTCGATTGTTCCCTCTTACAATGGTAGATCCTGTACGTTGCATTGTTCCAGGCTAAGATCGTTGCTGTTACACGTGAATGATTCAATTAATTTTATGGCACGTCCTTCCATGGCACGTCCTACCATAAACCCTCCAAGATTCGTTACCAAAAAGCCCACATTGCAACCCTCGTGATCCTTGGTTGCAAGCAACGTTGGTTGTAACTGCACTCCGAAGAAACGTGCGCGTCACGATCTAGTGCTAGCACGAAACAATTCCCGCTTTCCCCGCGTCGTGACACATCGATGCGCGAGGCAGCACTCAAGACTACGCGTTTCTTGGCTCAGGAAGCACACTGGCGGCTTGGACGCGTCATAGTTTGCACCTCACGCAGTAAGACTTGTAGCTGATTTTTGTTATTCGCAGTATGAAATACTGACACTTACAATAATGACACGTACCTGACTTGCAGCAGTGGATGACCTTGGTCTTTTCAGCATGTACTCTCGAGTTTGCTGTGGCACTTGAACGTTCGAGTCCGGCTGCAGGTACTGCCTATAATGCTTCCTCTGATTTTGGGACATTGCGACGTTCGAAGCCAAAATTTTTCACTGGGGCGAACACTGCGGGGCAGTCCAATGTGACTATACGGACTATATTAATATAAAGGTGTAAGCAATACCTAGTCGCGATGACGTCAACTGCAAGCTTTTAGTAAGCTTTAGTAAGCTTCGCTTCGCCTCGCGTTATTGATCAGAATCACGGTATTACTGACGACATCACAGAATGCTAGGCCAATGTCAAATTATAACGGGTTAGATTATAAAGGTTATCATGTCACTAAAAACGCGAAAAAAATGTTCTAATTTATTTGTTTGGCGTGATTACAGCCAAATGCCTCATACGCAAGGATGTTATTTTTCATCGATTGCCGTGAAAGCTTGTAAAGTTGCGGAAAGCCGTGAAAGCATTCAGAAAAATGACGAACTGATAAGTTGTTCATTTTAAATAACCTTATAAATAAAGGATTTAGAAAACTGACATGGAGTGCAGAGGCATACATATCAAGAAACATGGAATGCATGCATATACCATTGATTGATTTATTGATTGATTAAATGTTTTTGCTTATGGGATGGCGAAAGGGAAAATGTGCTTTGTGTTTCTGTTTCTTCGCAAGTTTTATTTTGCTAGCACAAGATGCGATATAAACAAGCTAGAGAAACACAACAGCGGAGAAGATGGTTTTCGGATATTGCAATAGAGAAAGATACTATATCTTAATTTACTCATGCTTGCTCATTAATTAAGAAGCACACACACATGCCAGACAAGAAAATGGCTAGATAAATTTTTGTGCCATGTGAACTGATCCTACCATAGAGTCAACCATGATCGATGTCATTGCATATTTAGTGGCAATGCTACCATAATTTCGTGTGGCAGCACATTCCTAGAAGCGGCACGCACAATCTACACGTTAAGTAAACCATGTCGTACCTATGCTATATTTACTCGGCAAGGATCTGAGTGGCGTTGCAGAAGTCGTTGCGGGGTGCTCTTTTCGTCGCAACAACAGACTGGATTTTTTTACAAGTACTGCTCCAAAGGGCATATATGTAAATGGCAAATAGAGGCCTTAGGAGAACACTTGACATTATATAAAGCAGGCAGCACAGCATCTCTAGGGCACCCAAGGGGCAGCGGGGGGATCAAAGTTGGAAGCAAGTAGGTCCATGAGTAGGGGCCTCGGCGAGCCCCAACCCATGGACCAGTCTGGATTGTGGTTTTGGTGTCCCCATTGCCGCTTCCATGTTCTTGAGGGGTGTGGTGTTGCGGCAACTGCACTCCAATATATTAAGAAATAATGGTACGTTAATTGTTACAACTAGTAAATAAAAAACTATTAAAGAAATATCCAGCCACCACTAACTTGCTATGCTGAGTTCTGCCCCACCTGCGGCCAGTTAATCCCCGCTATAATGCTCTGCTTTGGTGTGATTCTGGTTGTTGAGAAACCTTGTGCTTATGATCTGTAATTTCAGCAGCCTAATGTGTCACACGCAGCTTCGAGTGCCATTACAATTAAGCTTGTTAATTCTCTTCATTTATTACTGGGCAGAAATGTGCAGTGTTTTTTTAATGAGTTTGTATGCATGATCACCGTTTCTAAACAGAAACAAGCTGTTTAAGCTTTCCTTGTTTCGGCAGTGTCATTTTGCATAATAATATCCATGTGACTATATGGAATTGATCAGCTCCTACGTTAACGATGCGTGTGCTGCATTGCTGCAGCATGAAAAGCATGCTTTTTTTTCTATAAGCCGCATTGGCCGCGCGCTCTTGGCCTTCGTGTATATATATATATATATATATATATATATATTCCAGCTATAGACGCGGTCAGCTGCTTGACAATGCATGACAGAGCGATGAACCTAACGTGCATGCCAGGCAGAGAAGTTACAACGCAACGCTCACTTCCAAAACTCTTTTTGGTTACTGCAGGCCACGATGTTGTAGCGAGGCCTTCCGCTCGATCATAGCCCCGTCTTATCATCCACCCCGCTCATGGCCGGCTAGGCCGGTATTTTGTAGCGATGCCTTTAATGTAATAATGTCTTTACGCGCTTATCGTGCTTTTTCAGTGGTCGGCGACGGTCCGCTCGCATTTCAACGGCATCAGCCGGCCGTGAGCGGTGGTTGATAAGAATAGAGTAGAATAAGTCATAATGCCTTGATACAAAATCGCGGCCCTGATCGCTTGATAACGCGGGCAGGGCGTCGCTCTGAACCCTGACAAAGGGCGAAAAGTGCGAAAAGGAATATCATCGGAGACGGAATCGCTACAAAAGCGCGGCCCGCGCTTTTGTGCGCGTGTGTGTTGTGCACACACGCGCGTGTGTTGTGCGAGTTTGCGTGCGCTGAAAATTTTTTTTTTGCGCTCAGAGAAATCTGATCACGCCACTCTACATGACGCGGTGGGCAAAATGAATGAACGCCAACAATCGTGTTCATGACCACGTATACAAAAACACAACCGATCGAGTTCGAATTCATAATTATCTCATGAGTTGGGATGTCATGTTAAG